>NC_056733.1:1150577333-1150669833 GCF_019279795.1 Protopterus annectens
CTGTCATATATGGGCCTGTCCTGATTCAGTCTGTGATGGCTTGACAGCTAGGCCAACATGTAGCCTCATAATAACATATAGTAACACAAACCATCTGAGGACCAGAGCAAATGTAGTGGTGCAATGATGGACAACCTGTTAAACAGCTACACTCAGAGGTGTGAAGTCCATAACCTTGTGTGTGATGTTACGGCATTTACCCCGCTCACACCAGCATTACAAATACATAACAGCAGCACTGTGGGCAAAGCCTGTGACTGGACTAAAGAAGAACAAAGAGACACACATAAGGTGAAGGAGAACCACTGGCCAGACAAATGGAGAATGCACACACCAGAACAAATTGTGCAGTAACATAGGTGCCATGCAGTGCATGGAGTCAGTAAACATCACCTGTAAATATACAACACACACACCCATGTAAGTGGAGGTCCGTAACAAAACAAAAACCCAAACAAAGGACACCTCAGAGGCAAAAACACATGAGAACTCCACAAACCTACACACCACAAACCACGCAGAGTCCTCACACCAGGGTCTTGCAAACAGTAAGGCTTTACCATACACCCAACATATTACTCTTAGAAGGCTCCACTGGGAGACACACAGATGTGCCTCTCACCAGGCAGGATAAGGAGAAAGTCATGGTCACTTGTTTGTCAGGTGCCATAATCTGCCATATCACACATGCACTCACATCACCCCACAACAGGTACAGGTATCACTCCGGCCTGGTCCATGGTGGTGTGAATGATGTCAGATGTACCTCCTGGACTATAGGAAGACAGACATAATTCAGCTTGCTGAATATGTGTCCCATACAGGTATGTCCCTAGCCTTAAGTAGCAGGCTGCCATCACCCAGAATGATGGCTCAATACGAACAGAAAATGATTGTCAGTAACACTTGGCTCCCTTACTGGTGTCATCCCAGGGGGATTCACTGCCTGGCAGCCTGGAAACATATGATCAACAGACCACACTGCCTTGCTAGATATGGCCTGCATCTGTCTCACTTGGCCTTCAGGCCTCTTTCAAAGGGCTTTGCCTTCCTCATAGTGCCCTTGTAGGGAAAGTCATGGGGTCCAAACTACCACAACAAAACACTCAACAAAATGCAAATTAAAGGCCATGCAGCTAAACGCTAAGAGTCTAAACAGGAAATGCACTTATTGCAAGCAGTCGTAACACTGGAAGATGGTGGCATTTGTGCACTCACAGAAACCTGGCCCACAGCCATGGAGAGAAACCCATCCTTACCTGATCACTCATCATATCCCATAGCCAGACCCCAAAATGTTGGCAGCAAAGTCAAAGGAGGTGGAGTATATAAATATATATTAGACAGACACACACCCCCAGGCTGGTCAAACAGTCTAACACACGAGACACACTAAGTGCAGTCAACTGTCAACAAGACCCCTATGCAAATTATACGTAGCTACAGGCCCACATATCTGATTCAGGACACCCACCCAACATATCTTGCCCTCTCAAGATTCCACCCATCACCCTGATACTGGCTGACATGTATTACCCAAACATTGATTGGGAATCCAACCATGCCAGAACAGAAATGCACAGAGATGCCCCTATCTTATCAATGCTACATCCTTAGGACAGCCACTTGATACCCCCACAAGATGTAATACCTATGTTAGACTTGGCAGTAATCAACATGATCAACCACTGCAGCACCCCTATGGTATCATCCTCCCTGGCAAGATCCGACAGAAAAGCAGTCACATGTCATATCACCATCTCTCCTGAACCATCTCTAACCTTGGTAAAAGGAAAATGTCCCACAAGTTGATCACAACCACCAGAGGATGGTATAAACAGCTGAACAGCCACCTACCCCAGTAGAGGAACAGGCACCAACTTCCAAATGTACACAAAACTAGCATGCCAGCATATAGATAGAGATGCATGATATCAAAAATACCTGACAAGACAACATCATCATCTGCAAGGGAGAGTAAACCTGTCCGCAAACATTTACAATAAAGTAACTAGATACCAAAAGGATAACATTGATGTCCAGGACTGAGAAGGAGCAGGTGCACAATTGGAAGTAATCACCCCTTAGCCTGAAGGAACAAATAAGAACACCAGTGAAATCCATTAAAAGCAACTCTGAGTCCAAATTGCCCACAGACAATCATAAAGCCTTCCTCACATATATCTGCATTCGCAAAGGATACTCCCAGATCTGTGCAGAACAGGTGGTCAAGGACACCACATACACAAATGCTGTAGATACAGCTACTCCACTGGCTGACAGATTTTATGGAAATGTCTCCCCTCTGCCTCCTTATCAGGAAAGCAGGACATCCCCAGTACCTGAACACCAACCCTTATCACTAGGGAGCAGGGTGTCACTGCCCTCTCAAAGTCAAGAGGGCAGCCTCCATGGGACCCAAATACATCCCAGGCTGCACACTACATGAATCCAGGCATTACAAGTCAGCATCATTATGCACCCTACATACCCAAAGCCTGAGTACTGTCTATGTCATAGCTGAGTGGCAGACAGCCACTGTCATCCCTTTATACCAAGGTAGAGTGTTCATCGATCCAGGAAATGAAAGACCCAGCAGCCTAACTAGCCTGATATGCAAGGCCATGCAATGGATTATCATGGATCACATTAACAGGGACGTTGGCAAAATCCAAATACATTACCTTACACAGTCTGCCATCCTTAGGGGAGGTATGTCAGTGAACTCTGGATGACTTCCCTGAGGCAGCCAACAAAGGCATGGATGAGGGAAAGATGGTGCACTCTGGCCACCATAACCTGGATGAAGCCGTACACACCATTCCCCACTTACCCATAGTACATGAACTCTGTCAACTAGGCAGCAATCTATATGCTACCAGATGGGTATAAAACTGGTTCATTTTTTAGAAACCACATAATCATAACAGGGGTAGCTAACTTAAACAGTACTTCCATAATGAGTGGCATACCCTAGGGACCGGTCTGGGGGTCTCTGGTATGCAGGATATACTTCCCTGATGTGCAGGCCAAAAACACTGGTCCATGGCTGACCAGTTGCCAGATGACTGCAAGCTGGGAACATTCATCAATACCCAAAGTGATGTGGACGTCCTACAAGAGGGTCTCACCAAAACAAATGCCTGATGCCAGAAACATGGCCACAAGCTGAATGCCTGCTGATGCATCATCCACTTCGGGGAGACTAATGTCCTCAGATAGTATCATAGTAACAGCAATGTCCTAAATACACAATCAGTAGTGAGGCAATTGGCCACACAGATTGATAGCAACCTGATGTCTATGCACCATGTTGCTCCTGTTGTACAGAAAGCTTCATAGATGGGACAACTCAAATGTAAGGGTATCCCATCCAGAGACAAAGAGGTCATAAGAGCCATGTATGCTAACCTTATGAGGCCAATTATTTTGCTCAGTGTCCCCTTCAGCATGTACCTCACACAACACCTGCAGCAGCTGGAGAGACCACAGAGGTTCCCCACTGGGAGAATGCAGGACCACAAACACCTACCCTACACATATAGGATAACAGCACTGTCCCTCTACCCCATTCCATACAGATTATGCAGAGGTGATCCCTGTCTGGCATACAAAGCGATCCAGATCCTGCCTTGATGGGACTGTTGCACATCTGGAAGTCAATGCCCACTCGATCAACCTGTAGGTACAGCACCTATTTGGTCTGTCATATCAGTACGGCTTGTTGGTGTGACAGATATGTGTCCCACACACTCCCCCATCTGTGGACTACACTCCCTGTCCACAAGCCAAGTGCCTCAATACCCCTAGTGGTGTGCTCCCTGTATAAGTGCATGGGAAACAGAAAATAGAGTCCTGTAATTCCACCTGTGTCCCTGCTGGACAGGGGATCTGGGTGATGACATGTCTTAACATGGGCTCTACTCTCATTTGCATGGGTTATAAGGGCTTCAGGGTGAATAGCCTACTAACATCATATCAACCTATCAACCTATACACAACTGTCTGTCAGTGGTTTACCACATTACCCTGTACTGCTCTGCCACTGACATACCTGGAAGTCACAGTGCTATGTAGAATATATCACACAAATAATGGACATTTCTGTTCAGTAGAATGCACTCTGTACCCACATTCATACCTCTCAACCTCTGACAGCAAGACAATCGGACAAGGTCATTAATAAAAGTGGGACAAAGCCCCAATGATAGGCACGTGTTGTAAATATTGCTCTTACAAATTGAGAAAGTTGGTAGAATAATGCGTTTTGCATTCACAGGAATTGTCTGAATGTTATGTAGTCTGAAACACTAATGTCTGTCATTATTTTGTTACTTCAGTCTTTAATTATATGCAACTAACTTGTCATAAAAAACACAAGTTTATGTAGACTGGACAAAACTTCTAGACAAACATCTGGACAATCTGCAAAAAACTGTACAGTTGAGGGGTATGGTCAGACCAGGATATGGCTTTTCAGGTTAAGAAGAATACCACACAAGCAGGAGATCCCCAGGTAGTATATCATCAATTTGCTGGACAGTTTACACAGCTGCATCAGTCAATCAGCTGTAGCAACACCTCTCAGCTGGCTGGGTTGGGCAAGAATATCTATAGGTTGGCTCATAATATTGGTATGTGCAATATACATCTGGTATTTCTATGGTAAAGCACTGTGATGATCTGTGGATGTCTCTCACTAGGTAATGGCACAATACATTTCAGTGTCACACGTCAGATATGTCAGAAAATATCTGCTAAAACAAACCCTGTAATGCTAGCAACTTCCTGTTTACTTTTGAGCAGTATGGCTGTAGTACACAAAACCCCAGACTGGAATACAACAAGCTCTGGAATGGAGTCCCACTCTTACTATAGAAGGTCAAACTAGGCATGCTCCTACACTTAGAGAATTACAGCCCATGTCAGAACCCAGATCAGATTATATAATTGTATTGTGCATATATGTCTTTGCATACGGACAGCTATGTACACCTTAACTGTCTCTGCACACACCCATCAGACAGGATTACCCTCAGCTAGCTGCAGGTTGCCCATATGTGATATATCTGCATTTGTTGCATGTGATACACAGACATATATATGAGCAACAGATAACAATATGTCAAGCATACACACACATATATGTGGGGAAGAGAAAGGCAGACAGTGATAGAGAGAGAGAGAGAGAGAGAGAGGGAGATACAGGGAGACACACACACAGAGTTAGTCATACACAGGCATACCCTGAATGGCATAGAGTGATGTCCTGCTGCGGACAGTGGAATGCCGGTCATAACGAGTCGCACATGCCAGCATAAAGGTGAGCTCCATTGTGTAATAGTACTGAGGTGGGGATTGTAATATCACATCATCTGCCTTTGTGTGTGTGTGTGTGTGTGTGTGTGTGTGTGTGTGTGTGTGTGTGTGTGTGTGTGTGTGTGTGTGTAGGTTTAAGTATTAAGAGGCCATTCCCACTCAGTGCACTTCCCATTGCCCTACTTCATGAGATCTGCTGATGCCATTCACCTTAGAATTGCCTTTGGACACTTGTCAGCCCTATAAGCTCTGTAGTGCATGCGATAACAGTGTAACACTATAGTACAAGTAACTAGATAGGTAGGGGGTTCTAATCTCAGTCCTGGCAAATGTAAGTGTGTGTTTGTTTGTTTGAAGGTGAAGCAGTTTTAGGTCATTCCCACCCAGTACAATTCCCAGTGCCCTACTTTAGCAGACCTGGTGATGTCATTCACCTTAGAAGTACCTTTGGACACTTGTCAGCCCTATAAGTTCTGTAGCACATGCGATAACTGCCTAACACTATAGTACACATAACTAGAGAGGTAGGGGTTCTAATCTCTGCCCTGGCAAATGTAAGTGTGTCTGTTTGTTTGTAGGTGAAGCAGTTTTAGGCCATTCCCGCAAAGTACACTTTCCACTGCCCTACTTTGACAGTCCTGCTGATGTCATTCCCCTTAGAAGTACCCTTGGAAGCCCTCCACCTTATAAGCTCTGTGACGTGTGTAATAACTACGTAACAGTATAGTACAAATAACTAGATAGGCAGGGGTTCTATTCTCAGTTCCTTCAAATGTGTGTGTGTGTGTGTGTGTGTGTGTGTGTGTGTGTGTGTGTGTGTGTGTGTGTGTGTGTGTGTGTGTGTGTGTGTGTGTGTGTGCATGTGTGTGTGTGTGAGTGTGTGCATGTGCGCATGTGTGCATGTGTGTGTGTGCGTGTGTGTGTGAGTGTTTGTGTGTGTGTTTGTAGGATAAAGAATTTTGTGGACTTTCCCACACACAACACCTCCCAGTGCCCTACTTTAGCAGTCCTGCTGATGTCATTCCCCTTAGAAGTACCTTTGGACAGCCCTCAGCCCTATAAGCTCTGTGGTGCATGTAATAACTATGTAACAGTATAGTACAAATAACTAAATCGGCAGGGGTTCTACTCTCAGTTTTGGCAAATGTGTGTGTGTGTGTGTGTGTGTGTGTGTGTGTGTGTGTGTGTGTGTGTGTGTGTGTGTGTGTGTGTGTAAAGGTGCTTGTAAGCGTGTATGTTTGTAGGTTAAAGTATTTTGAGGACTTTTCCACCCACCACACCTCCCAGTGCCCTACTGTAGCAGTTCTGCTGATGGCATTCCCCTTAGAAGTACCTTTGGACAGCCCTCAGACCTATAAGTTCTGTGGCATGTGTAATAACTGCATAATAGTACAAATAACTAGATAGGAAGGGGTTTTACCCTCAGTTCCGGCAAATATGTGTGTGTGCAAAGGTGTTTGTAAGTGTGTATGTTTGTAGGGTAATGTATTTTGATGCCATTCCCACCAGGTGCATTTCCCATTGCCATACTTTACAAGGGCTCTTGATGTAATTCACCTTAGACATACCTTGGGACACTGTTAAATCCTATAAGCTCTGTGGTGCATGTGATGACTGCGTAACACTGTAGTACACATAAAACTACAACAGTGGAAGCTTCCAAACAGTCACTAGTAAGCCAAAAGAAAGCCGTAGATACGGAGAGAAGTCAAAAAACGAACTGTGCAAGATTGAACTTTATTCCACACGCAAATAACACTGTCATAAACGCTTTAAAATCAACCATGCGTTTTCGTCCACATAAATTAGGACTTCAAGAGATGAACAAATAAGTCACATCAATTATATTTATAGAACTTTAAAACTAATAATCCAATATAATTCCTACATTACATTTCAAACAGTCTAATCAGTGTTCGAGTGGGCTCATGAATATTCATTAACTTCATTTCCCTATACATCTAATGAATTCATTTACTCATAAATAATATTAAAAACATATAAATAAATAAATGTAATATATAAATATTTCACAACAAAATCATTTAAATTTATAATGTTATAAAATACAAGTGAATACAAATTTTTTAAGGAGATAAAATGCTTATAAATACACTGTTAATGCAGTTTATTTTACTACTTACAATCTCATGGGAAACAGTGCCATCTATTGTCATAAACAATATATTACATTTATATCTTTTTCACTACATTTTAGCAGCCCTTAATTTTAGTAGTGGCAATATAGAAAGATAATCATGTAACCCTGGAAATTTCCCTGCTTCCAGGGTTACTTGCCACCATAATTCTTTGTACTCTATTTTTTCTTCCCATATGCCACCCCTAATGTCATACTTAATTTGCTCCAATACTAAAAAGAGGAATTTATACCCATCACATATTCTAGAATGTTTAAATAAGGCATTTGTTTCTTTTCCTTTTGAAATATCATAAATATGTTCGTATATTCTTCTTTACAGAGTTCTCTCTGTTTTCCCCACGTAGAACGAACCACATTTTTGACATATAGCAAGGTATATTAACCCCTTAGAATCACAATTATAATACCCTTTACTTCATATCCATCTATTTTTACTTTCCAAAAATATCTCTCCATTCTTAATAATATATTCGCACTGATTACACCTTCCACATTTGAAAGTGTCTAATTTCCTTCCACCATCCTTAAATGGATTTGTTTGATTGTTACCATTGTTATTACTATTTTTGTTTTCTAAGATATTCCTTATACTACTAGAATTTTTGTAAACCACTTTTGGTAGTATCTTGGGTATATCTTCCAAATCAGTAAGGGTAATAAATCTTTCCCACTCATTCTGGAAAGTTCCTTTTATATTATAATTAATTGCGTTATAGTCCAAAACCAAGGCCTGCTGATATTCACCTAAATTTTCTATCTCTTTATTCCCCATTTCATAATTTTCCTTATCATTGCTATTTACAACCCCCTTAATAGGTTTAAATCTATTTTCTCTACCTCTTTCCACTTCGGACCTAATATTCTTAATAAAATCCTTGGGGTACCCCCTATCCAGAAACATTTGTTCAAGTAAATCACATTCCACAATAAAATCACTATCCAAACTAGTCATTCTGCAACCTCTCACAAATTGCCCCTTCACTATATTTCTTTTACAATGTGCCAGATGTGCACTATTATAGTGAAGGAAAGAATTACAAAAATTAGTTTTTCTGTATATCCTAGTTTCCAATTCATTACTTGCCTTATATATTTCTAAGTCCAAATATTGGAGAATTTCATATGATTTTTTATAAGTAAATTTGGGGAAGTTAGTAGTATTGCTTATGTATTCCATAAACTCTTCACAATTTTCACTACTTTCTGTCCAAAATATAACTATATCATCTAAAAATCTATGGTATAAAGACCAACAAAACTTAAATTTAGAATGTAAAATAAATTTTTCTTCCCATTTTGCCAAAATTAAATTTGCAAAGGTAGGGGCACAGGCAGCCCCCATGGCTACACCTTGAATTTGTTGAAAAAATTCTCCATTAAAGATTAAAAAATTATTTTGTAAAACTATATCCATGAGTCCTGTGCTCACTACCTTTTCATTATGGGACAAAATTTTATCTTGGAAAATAACTTCCTCAAACATTTTCATTCCTGTCTCATACGGTATACAGGAAAATAAATCAATTATATCAATAGTAACAAATAATAAATTGTCGGAATATAATTCTGGTTTAATTTTTCTTAGTAAGTCCCAGGAGTCCCTAAGTATAACTTTATTATTAACCCAAATGTGTTTGGTTTTTGTATCCACATATTTCGCTAATGGTAGCGTTTTAGATCCATCAGCAGATACTATGGGTCTTAAGAGGGGGGGGTCTTCAGGATTTTTATGAATCTTGGGAATTCCAAAGATAATGGGGATTTTTGGTTTCTCAACTTTCAAATATATATACATTTTTTTTATCTATCACTCCTTCCTGCAACATATCTTGTAATACAATATCAATTTTATTATATGCCAGATTTATTTCATTCCTTGAGACATAGGTATATTTGACTTCATCTCTTAGAATTTGATTAATTTTACCCTCATAATATATAGAATCCATAATTACAATCCCCCCACCCTTATCAGGTTTCATAATTCTAACTCTGGGATTAGATTTTAATTCTCCCAAAATTATATTTTCATCCTTACTTAGGTTAGTTTTATATTTAGTTTTCCTTTGCACATTTCTAACTTCCTTTTCTAAAGTAAGTTCCAGGTTTTTTAATTGGGGATGTATCAGAAGGTTAAAAATAGATTTACGCATTAAACCTTGATGGTTTTGGATTGTTCTATTTATATTATTTTTAGAAAATAATATTTCCAAATGTATTTTTCTTAAGAAAAAGTTAATTTCTAATAAAGTTTTTGTTAGGTCCCCTTTAATATAGGGGATATATTTAAGCCCCTTAGCCAGGAGACTAAAATGCTCCTTAGTTAATGGAATATTACTAAAATTATAAATAGAAAAGCCATCATAAGTATTTTTATATCCCTCTACAACTATATCCTGGGCGGAAACTATTTCACAAGGGATACGGGTATATATATATATATATATATATATATATATATATATATATATATGTAAATGTAATGTAGGAATTCTATTGGATTATTAGTTTTAAAGTTCTATAAATATAATTGGTGTGACTTATTTGTTCATCTGATGAAGTCCTAATTTATGTGGACGAAAACGCATGGTTGATTTTAAAGCGTTTATGACAGTGTTATTTGCATGTGGAATAAAGTTCAATCTTGCACAGTTCATTTTTTGACTTCTCTCCGTATCTACGGCTTTCTTTTGGCTTACTGTAGTACACATAACTAGATCAGTAGGGGATCTAAACTCAGTACTAGCAAATGTGATACTGTGTGTGTTTTTGGGTGAAAATCATATCCTCTGGGGGTGTGGGTTATACCATTTTGAGACATGTACCACCCAGTACACTTCTCATTGCCCTACTTTACAAGGCCTGCTGATGTCATTCACCTTAGAAGTACCTGTATACACTTGTCAGCCCTCTAAGCTCTGTGGCATGTGCAATAACTGCATAATACTATAGTACAAATAATTAGATATGTAGGGGTTCGAATCTCAATATTGACAACTATAGTAGCATGTGTGAAGCATATCCCCTGTGACTATTGTGTGTGTAGGTTATACCATTATAAGGCCTGTTGACCCCTTACCCATGGCATTACTTTAAAGAGCATATTAATGACATCTGTTTCACATACACCATGCTACACTATACAGCCCACACCAGTCATCTGTACAGATGTAAATGGAATATGTAGATGTTTGCAACCTATATGTGGTCTGTGTCCCCTAACAATGAGCATTCCTGTGATATCATTGCCAAACATGTCACAGTTACCATAGTGACACACATATCCGCATCAGACATCGTACCTGACTGACACATCATGCTGATACAAAGTCTGTCACTCTATCACTTGTCCAGGTTTGTAGGAGCAGTAGATGAGATAAGATGAGACCAATCACTATTTCTGGTGGGTTATTCTACCATGCATGAAGGCATTCACAAGACTACTTATTGTAAGAGGCTGTGTGTCATGTCCCAGGCATATAACCTATGTAGAGCATGTCATGTGTACGTAGCACTATAGTACATACAAGTAGATACATAGAGTTACTAATATGTCTATTGGCAACTGTGTTTCTGTTTCTACATGCACATCCCTTGTGGCTGTCTTTACTGTGTATATGTGATGGTGATACCATTTTGTGTGCCTCTTCCACCCTGTGAACTCTCCCATTGCCAACCTAGTTTCAGCCCATACAGATGTCATCCACCTTACAAGCACAGTTACACAGTTTCTAACACAAAGCCACTGGGGTGCATGCAATGGTCGTATCACTGTGTATTGACCATAAATAGATGAGTAGGTCATCAACTCTGAGAAGTGTCAACTCTGTGTGCATGTGTGTTTCAATGCATGTTCCCATGTAGCAATGTGTGTGTGTGTGTGTGTGTGTGTGTGTGTGTGTGTGTGTGTGTGTGTGTGTGTGTGTGTGTGTGTGTGTGTGTGTGTGTGTGTGTGTGTGTGTGTCAGATAGCTCTACCATGTTAAGGCCTCTGAACCCACTATTGGCAATCTTAACAGTCCCTGCAATTGTCACCCACTTGAATAGTAGTGGCAGACACTGCAACACTGCATTACCTCTGTGGTATTTGTGTTATGTATCTAGCTCTATCGTTTGTAAGACTGGACAGGTAGGGGGCTGTGCTCAGCCCTTCAACAGCTGCTTCATGTACAGGATTATGACTCTGTGTGCACTACCAGCATGAGAGGCCAGATATGCATATGAGATAGCAGACAAACATCCTGGGGATTGTCAGATTAGACTAACACAAGCTGACGTGTGTTAGGAATACATACCCCAAACCTGTCATACACAGTACCATGCATAAACCTGATCAACTGCATCAAGGTTGAGTGGATGGGACAGAAATGGAAGGGGTAACAGGTTCTGGTAGTTGAATCTGTTGTGGTTAAAGTAATGGCTAAGCTTGTGAGTGACCTAGTGCCAGTACTCAAGTAACCTCCTCTGTATGTATGAGCCTGTGGTACTACAGAACACCCAGGTGACATGTATGAAGGCTAGCCGGCTGTGTCAAGGGGTATGTATGCAAGGTCACAATGTCCACCCCAATTGTCCCAAACATACTGTTGCATGTAAACACACCTGGTAAACATGTACATATACAGCTGTACCTTGGCTATGAAAAGGTCACTGTGTTTCCACTCTGTCATACTCATCATTGCTACTATCAGCATGCCCACAGCTTAAAGACACACAGACACCTGGAACACAAACAGAATACAGTATGTGACACTACAGTCAGTCAGCAGTACTAACAGCAATAATGCCAGGGACATGGGAACTGGTTCTGCCAGGAGTCTCACTGGCACCACCAGGCCCAAGGCCAGCTGCAATACTACTCCCCGATTGTGACTGCTGTCTGCTGGATCCGTGTTCCTGATGGGACTGGCCAGGACCATGTGCCCATGGCCTACTCCAGTGTGTTGTGGACAGCACCCTCCCTTCAATAGTGCTGGTGGTGCTGCCACTATGGGAGTGTGAATATACATGGCCACGTGGGCTCTCAGCTGATCTTGTTGCTGACCTACGTCCATGTGGCCGATGCCCTACTCCCACCACATGTTCAAACACAGACATTGCACAGTCGAGCAGTGACAATGTCTCATCCCACCGTCTATCCACGACATCGGCAAAATGATGTACTGCATCACAAATATCGTGGAGGTCATCATGCATGGCTGGAACTGCTGCATTCATGACCCTGAGCATCTGTCTGGTGGTGCAGTCAGTACATGCCTGTGCCTCCATTATGGACCATAACATGCTTCTGGTGACACCAGCTGTGACACTTGTGACAGGGGCTTAATGGGCAGCAGTCCTCCGTTGAGCACCCCTGTCTGTCTTCCTATGTATGACCTCGCCTGGTCTATGGCTATGGCTAGTGCCTACACTCACACTTGCCATAGTCACCACACTAACCTGTTCCATGCCACCACCTTCCAACTGTCCATTATCTGTGGCTGCTGGGGACTGGGTATGTGTAGGCATACTAACTGTGTGTGGGGACATTGTGGGTGAAACTGGGATACCAACCAATGGCACAGATTCAGCCCCAACAATCCCACCTGTGCCTCACTATGACAACCATCATCATCAGACTCCGCTAAGACACTGACATAAGGTTGCGAGGGGGAAAGACACCAACCCCCATGTTCACTTGCAAGGGGAAGACAACATATGTAAATTAATACCCTGCAGTATAATGCTTGCTGATACACACACACACACACACACACACACACACACACACACACACACACACACACACACATACACACTCCTGGTAAAGTCTGGCACAGCTTTGTTCATAGGTTCATAGGTTCATACTAGGCTATCTGCCCTAGGGCATTTATAAGCCTAACCAGAGTGTGTTTGGCTTTCGCCATCCATTTTAAATTAATTTTGCTATGCCCTTTTTCAAGGTTAGTATACTGTGCCTCTGTCTAACAGTGACACACAAGTGATACCCAGGGTAAACTTATGATCCCCCATCCACTCATCAAGATTCCTCTTGAAGAGAGTCAATGAGGGACTCTGCCTAACCTAGACTGAGATTTTATTCCAGAGTGAAGGGAGCCTCTGGGTTATGAATCTGTCCCTCCAGCATGTCCTATTTATTTCAGTGCTAAGGTTCAAGTCAAGTTCAAGTCAAGCTCGATGGGATTTGGATTTTCTGAGGTGCAGCATGTCCATTAATTCTGGGTTGGACATGGCTTTATACGTCAGGCATATCGCCTTTGAGCAGGCGGTATGCCAATGAGTAGAGCTGGAGTTTCTTTAACTGGGCAGCATATGGCATCTGTTTGAGCCCTTTGATCCTCTTGGTGAGGTACTTTTGGGGTCTTTCCAGTTGCTGCAGGTGTCTGGTAAGGTACATCCCAAAAGGGGCAATGTACTCAATTATGGACCTGATGAGGGATGAGTAAAGAGGCACGATGACCTCCCCTGATCTAGATGTGAATCCCTTCATGATTAGGTGGGCTATATAAAATGTTTTTCTAACCACTTTGGCCATGTGGCTGTCAAATGAGAGATTGCTATCAACTTGGGTCCCCAGGTCCCTAATTACTTCTTCCATACTTAATGGATTACCACTTATGTGGTAATTTGTAGGCACTTTGTTTTTGCCAAAGGGGATGACTATACACTTTTTGGCATTTAGCTTGAGGCCATGGCTCTGGCACCAGTTGTCTGTTTCTATGAGGCCCTTTTGGAGGATGCTTGTGTCAGCTGGAGAGTCAATTATGGTGCCCAGTTTGCAGTCATCTGCGAACTTTTTCAGCCACAGTCCTTCCGTGTTGGCCTGTACCTCTGAGAAATATATACCGAACAAGAGAGGTCCCAGGACTGAGCCTTGTGGGATGCCACTTGTAACTGGTTTGGAGTCTGACATGGCTCCAGCAATTCTAACCATGTGGGTTCTGTCCTTGAGCCAGTTTGTAACCCATCTAGTGACATAGGGGTTTATATTTAAGCTGGTGAGCTTATCTATAATGCCCGAGTGGGGTATTGTATTGAAGGCTTTTGCGAGGTCCAGGTAGGCTGTGTGGACCACCTTCCCCTCATCAATGGCCTTGGTGACTGTTTCAAAGAAATCGGCCAGGTTTAAGAGGCAGGATCTGCCCTTAACAAAGCCAAACTGGGTAGGATCCAGTGTCTGTAGGTCCCCAATATCTTTATTTATAAGGTCCATGATGATCCTTTCCATAGCTTTGCAGACCAAGCTAGTCAGGCTTATGGGGCGATAGTTTCCAGGATCCGTTGAGGCACCACCTTTGTGGAGAGGGACCACCGTTGCTGTACGCCACTCTTTGGGTACATATCCTGTAGTAAGGCTGAGATTGAACAGTAGTTTTATGTTTGGGTTTAGCTTTTTTTGGAGTTCATGTAGGACACAGCCTGGGACACCATCTGGTCCCATTGATGCTGTGTTTTTTGCTTTGGAGAGGGCAGCTCTTACCTGAGCATCTGAGATGTTAGGGGGGCAGCACTCTGCTGGGATAGATATTTGCCGTTTTGGTGGGGAGGGGGGAGAAGTTTGCGCTGAACCTGTCAGCTAGGATGTTGGCAATGTCTGTGGGTTCGGTGTATTTATTGTCATTTTGGACTAATTCTGAGCATATCTGGGAATTCCCACCCAGGTTCCTAATATAACTAAAGAAAGCCTTGTGATTATCCTTAGTGTCCTGTGCAATTTTTCTCTTGAAGCTGGTATTAGACAATTTTATGAGTGCCTGTAGTTTTTTGCTAATACTGATCAGAGATGCCTTCCCTTTTTGGGATTTTGCTCTATCATGTATTAGCTTCCTCCTTCTGTTGTATAGTTTGTTTATGGCTGGGGTCCACCAGACAGGACGTCTGCCTTTGGAGGATTGGGTCTTGGTTTTATTTGGGATTGCATGATCCATGCATTCCTGAAGGTGTTCATAGAATGCGTTTATAAAGGATTCTGCGGTCTGGGACGTATTTTCCACAGGCCCGGGGGCTTTGAAGGATTCCACCTCGGTTTTGAGGAGTGTGAAATTTGCTTTAGAGAAGTTTTTCACTGTGATTTTCTGGGCAGGGGGTGGGGTCGGGATGTGAATATCCAGTGAGATTAGTTTATGGTCTGATCTTATCAGTGAGGGATACACTTCTGGTCTGGAGCATAGAGTCCCCATTTTGGTGATGATCAGGTCCAGTATGCTTCCCCCTCTTGTGGGAGTGGTAACAAGTTGTTCCATAGCATTTAAGTTTATAAATTCTAGGAATCTTTGGGCTAGGGTGTTGGAGCTAGAGTAATGCTCCCAGTCTATGTTTGGGTAGTTGAAGTCACCCAATATAATGGTGTTTGGAGAGACCTTCATATTTTCCAGTGTTCTCAGAAAGACCAAGTGGGGTTCCTGGGTTTGGGAGGGGGGTCTATAGCAGGCTATAAACTGGAAGGCAGTTTTACCCACTGTTAGTTGCACATGGATAGTCTCTGATGCTTCGTGCTGTGCCACCAACCTGGAGGTGTGGGTATCTTTGACGAATATTTTTACTCCCCCTCCTTTTGTGGTTCAGTCCAAGTTTTGGGGCCGAAAAGCATGGTATGATGTATAACCTGGTAGTGCTGGGGTGCTCTCGGGAGCCTTGAACAAGGTTTCTGTTACTGCACAGATATCGATGTTCTCCATGCTAAGGAGAGTTTTGAGTGCATGCATCTTGAGGTTTAGACTTCTGGCATTGAGTAGCACTACTCTTAGTTTCTTATCCCTTGTGATACCTATGGAGGTGGTGGAGGTGGGTTTGTCTTTTGAGCCTTGCCTAAAAAAGGCACTATGGGGGTAGCAAGAGCCTTTGCCAATATCCGAAAGCCCAGGGGCGATAGGTGCAAGCCGTCACTAGCGAAGCATCGTGGCTTGTCGAGCATGTCATCCCAGGCTAACAGGCATTGGATCCCCTTTGAATGACACCAATACTTAAGCCAATTGTTGAAATTGATCATCTTGTCTTCATATTGTGGCATCATTCTTGGTGAGGGTAAGATGCTACTCAAGGTCAGGGTCACACCGGCCTGGGCTACATGCTCAGAGAGCTCCTCTATGTCTCTTTTCATGTAGTCCAGGGAGGTACGTCTCAGGTCATTCACACCAGCATGGACAATGGCTGAGTCATATTTGTACTTGCCTTAGAGTGACCTGATTGCTTGTGTTATGTGGTGGATCCTAGCGCCTGACAGGCAGCTCACCGTGACCTTCTCCTTGTTCAGCCTGGTGAGCGGGACGTCAGTGTGCCTGACGATAGAGTCACCTATTACAAGTGTATCAGGTGTGTTGTTTAGCCTTGAGGGCTGTGACTGTTCTGCACACTGGCTTTGTGAGCTATGTGTTGCACGTGTTTTGTTTTGGGGTAGCGGTTGCTTGGGTGTCTGCTTTGGAGGTCTCTGCTGCTTAGGCAGATTTTTATTTAGAGCCTCCGAGTATGTTTTTGTGTGTTTATGTCTTTGGTTTGCTGTCGTGGTAGGTCTATGTGAGACTGGAATTGTAGTGAGTGTGGTTTCCTTTTCCCCCTGACTGGTTACACCAGCACCGAGTTGACAGAGCTTAGCCTCCAGTTTGGCTATATGGTTGCATCTCTCACATGTGTTGGAATTTGTTGGGAGGAGGAGAGGGTTGTCTGTGTACATGAGGCAGTTGTAACATTGCCTCAAGATTCCCAGATTCACCAGCTGGACTGGAGAGGAGATTGACAACTGACCTTTGGACATGCTAGAATAGTATTGGGAATTCCTTTATAATTGAAAAAAAAGGGCCAATGGGGAACAAGGTACTCAAGGAGAGTTTGTGAGGGTGTAGTGCTTTTAATTTTTTAGTGCTGACTTATGTAATTGCTTTAGTGATAAAGTGCCAGGTAACTTAAATGCAATGTGCTACAGGTAACTTAAATGCAAAAACAACAAACAGTAACTTTCCTTCAAGTGAAACAAAGAAATAAGTACAGTAAGCAATGCAGATATCACTAGGGATCCACAGAAGCGCTGAAAAGCCGTGTTTTATGTGGAATTAGCGTTTCAGGGAAATAACAAGCAAACAAACAACAAGCATACAAACAAAGCTAGATTCAGCAGGCCTGGATCTAGTCTATGTTACAGCAAACAAGGTGTACCAATTTCAGTAAGAAACAGTTCAAATATGCAGGCACTATAAGCCTTCAGGCCAGACTTTAAGGTAGTTCTGACTGCCATAATCCATCTCTATAACAGCTACTGTAAGGCCCTCAAGAAAGGGTGACAAATCCTACTGCGTGAAAGACCTATTAGCAGAATGGTAAGTATGACCAAGACCAAGGCTATTGGTGTGACCTATACAGTGTCACCAAGTATATATGCAAGTACTGTAAGAGCTGACTTACTGCTATGCAAACCAGACACAATGACAAGATTTAACAATATGTGATAATAACTAATGAAGGAACAATTGAATACTCTATCAATGCAGGGCCTACACAGTTCAGACTCACATGGATTTATTTCAGACAACATTGCAGGACAGTCTGCAATACATACAGGAAACATATAAAGCACTAGGTGCATAGGTTTATAAGATGATACCAGGCTATTGGCCCGGAAGCCCTCATAAGCCTAGCCCAGACTTTTGCCCATGTCCCTTCAAAGCCAGAACCTGTTTCCCCTGTCCAGCTGGGGCACACATGGGATCTCATGGGTGTCTTTTCCATTTCCCATGCAGTCATCCATCTTCTCCTTTAAGAGGGCTATAGAGGTACTCTGCTAGACATGAGGAGGGAGTGTATTTTACAGTCAGTGTATTGTGTGGGACACTAAACTATCCCACCAACAAGTACTATTCATGTCACAGACCAGGTGAGGGCCTTGTGTGCAGGTTGCATGAGTGGGGTTTGTCTTACAGATATGCAGAAATGCCATCAAGGCTGGTTTGGAAATGGCCTTGTATGCCAGACACAGGTCGCCTATGATCAGTCTGTTTGAGACTGAGTAGCGGGACAGGGCTTTCAGCCTATCTGTATAGGATAGGTGTTGCTGACCTGGGTTTTGCCTGGTCAGGAACTTGTGTGGTCTCTGCAACTGCTGCATTTGCTTGGCAAGGTACATGCCAAAGGAGCCACTATACTCGGTAATGCATCTGACAAGGGTGGAGTACAGGGAAGGTGTGGCCTTCTGGTTCCTGGATGACATACCCATATTTGTGAGGTGGGCCATGTAGACAGCCTTCCGTACAATGGTGCCAATGAGGTGGGAAACTGTCAGGTTGCTATCAACCTTGGTGCACAAGTTGCCTCACACCTGATTGCATGCTCAGTACATTGTTATTGCTGACATCTACCACAACAGGGAAAATGATACATCTCCTGGAATTCAGTTTGAGGCAATGCTTCTGGCACCAGTCATTAATTTGGGTAAGGGCCTCTTGGAGGATACTCACATCATTAGGGGAATGTAAGACAGTGGCCAGCTTGCAGTCATCTGTAAACCTAGTCAGCCACAGACCACTGGTTTTGTCTTGTACCTCAGAAATGTATATCTCAAATGGCAGAGGCCCCCAGACAAATCCTTTGGATACACTGCTCTTTAAGTGTCTACTACTTGAGGTGGCTTCGACTACTTTGACTGAGTGGGTACTATCATTGAGCCAGTTAGCTACCCAACTGGTAACATACAGGTTGATGCCTAGTTGTGTAGGCTTATGTATCATGGCTTCCTGGGAATTATTGTGAGAGGCTTAGGCTAAGTGAAGGTAGGCAGTGTGCACCATCTTCCTCTCATCCTTGTGTTTGTTGACCACTTCAAAGAAGCTGACCAGGTTTAACAGGCCTGATATCCCTTTGACAATACCACACTTTGTGGGCTCAAGCATTTTGAGGTTGCCAATGTCCATGTTTATAAGGTCCTTGATAATGCCTTCCATGCTTTTGCAGATTAGGCTAGTTAGGCTGATGTGCATATGATTGGCTGGGTCAGTGGATTGCTCCACCTTTGTGTAGAGGAATGACAGTGGCTGTCCTCTGTACAGATGGGATGACACTGGTGCTCAGGCTTTGGTTGACTACAGTGTGTAATGGAGCCGAGAGCTCATGCCTGGGTTCATGTAGAATGCAGCCAGGTATGGTATCAGGCCCGATGGAGATGTTAGTTTGTTCCCTTTGAGAAGGTATTATGGACCTGCTTCCTGATGATGAGGGAGGGGGGCAGGTGCTGTGCATGTCCATGTGTACTGATGGGGGGGACGGAGGTGATGTTTACAGGTCTATATCATGAAGTCAAACGATAAAAGGAGCAAATGCTCTTATATCGAACATTAAAAATCGAAAGCACTGAATGTCGAACACACAGAACAATGATTTTTTTCCCAGGGAAAAAAACAGTGGGCCATTTTTGGGACTTTGCCATTTCCTCTACTGTGGTGCAATCTCAGAGTTAGTATATTTAAGTTGGGGGTTGTGAGGGCAAAGCCCCCACTTTATTTTGTCTTTGGATCTGTTTTATTTTTTTTTGTTTGTTTTGTTTTTTTTTTTTTTTGCGGAGCAGCGATTTTTTTTTCCCTGGGAGAAAAATTGCTGTTCGTGTGTTCGACATTTACTGCTTTCGATATTTAGTATTCAATACAAGAGCATTCACTCTTTTTATCGTTCAACTTTGTGATGTAGACCTGATGTTTACACTTAACCTGTCTGCAGCAGGTTGGCTATATCTATGCCGTATGTGTATGTGGTGTTAATGACTACCACTACAGAGCAGATGTGGGTGTTGCCTTTGAGATTGCAGACATATGTGAGGAAGGCCTTGTGATTGGTTTTGGTGGATGTGTTGAATTTGCACTCAAAGTTAGCCTTAGGGTAATTCACCTGTGACCTTATTTGCTTGTTCAGACAAAAGTGACATTGCTTTCAATTTGGCACCTGCTCCTTCTTGGTCCTGTCCAGCAATTATTTCCACCTATTATGGGATTTATGTATTGCTGTTGTACACCATAGAGGTTTACACTACCTTGAGGGAGATGATTTTGTCCTGTCAGGTATTGCTGAGTCCATACAGCTATGTAGGTGCTCACATAGTATTGTGGTGTAGGCTTGGACACTACTGCTAGTTCCAATTGATAGGACAGTGACTGTAAAGCTACTTATACCTGCTCTGAGGAGATTTATTGTCAGTTTTGGAAAGTGTTTTTTGTTTGACTCTGACAAGGGCAGGGGGGCATGGGAGATGGTGACGTCAAAGGTGATATCTGTTTTGTCAGATCTTACCAAGGGTGATGACACTGTAGGAGTGCTACAGTGGCTACTCATGCTGGTTAGTACCAGGTACAGGATATTTTCACCTGTCGAAGGGGTGTTGAGCAACTGATCCAATGCATTGGCATTGACAAAGCCGAGGAATCTCTGTGGGTTCATGTTCAGGTAGAATAGGTCATGCACACTATGATTGGGTAGTTAAAGTCACCCAGGAGCAGGGTAGAGGGTTGAATCTTGACAGATTCAATCAAGTCCAGATAGGTGTAGTGGCTGTCCAGAGTCATGGTTGGAGGTCTGTAGCTAGCTATGATTTGAATAGGTGTTTGGTAAATAGTTAACTGCACTTGGGATGTCTCCCATGTGTCATACTGTTTGGCCAGCCTGGAAGTGTGTATGTGTATGATAAAGTTTAAAACTCCACCTCCTTTGGCTTTGCAGTCCTCCACTTGGGGGTCTACAATATGGTAGGATGTAGGATGTGCTCTCCACAGCTGCAAACCAGGTTTCAGTGACTGCACAAATGTCAGCATCCTCCAGGACAAGGTATGCTTGCAATGACATTCGTTTCATGCTAAGACTCCTAGCTCCTCTTAGAGCAAGACATCTGGACAAAGGCACACATCCACAGGGGGGGGGCAAAGTCCAGAAAATAGTGACATTTTATAAATCTAGCTGTAACACACTTAGTTGCTAGCAAAGACAGTTTGCATTCACAGGAATACTCTGCAGGATATGACATCTGACATTCAAATGTATGCTATTATGTTATGACTTCAGTCTTTATTGGGTTGCCAATGATGTGCCAGACAAAACACAACTGTATGAAGCATTGACTATAAATATGAGGCAAACATGTGGTCAGTCTGCAAAACTCTGGACAGTTGAAAGATATGAGCTCAGTTTATAACATACAGTTCAACACACACTTCTGCAGCAGTTGTTTACTATGCACATACCCTATCAGGTCTCTTACATTTGTAAGACAAGAATATGTATCATAGTAGCATTCACAGGTGATATATGAATATTTACAACATCCCAGGTGGTTGGCCTAGCAGTGTCACAGTCAGTATTGGACAACAGACACTCCAGTAGTAGTCATATGTGAGCTGACCTTTACTGGGGTGACTCAGGGGCCAGAGCTGTGATCTATGTCACTGCAGACAGGGCCAGCAGGAATGGCCATAGGTGCTGGACAGCAGCATGTGAGTCCAGCAAGTCTTGTTGAGACCCATTGTTTAACTTCCTAGTTCACATCATTGCATCCCCCCTTTTGCATTCCATTACATGCTTAATTGATTGACATACCTGTTATAGTGCTGAAGAGTTTTCTCAGAATACTGCAAATGTTTAGGTATGTGTAGTCACAGTCTGTCTTTGTGTAGAAAGGTTCAGACCTGTTTTGCATAGGCAACAGTTCGCCTTTTGTAGGTAATGCTCATGAGCAGGTGATTGCCTGTGGACCAGTTAGTGTCTCCCACTTCCTAACTGCATCCAGAGCAACTGTGTTGTCTTTCCATTAGCCAATGCCATAGCAGCACACTTCTATAATTAAGTCCTTCATGTGGGCTCTGCCACTTTTCCTTGCCTGTGAGGAGGACATTATGGAGTTGTGGGGACTATAGCTTCACAGAAGGTAGATGGAAATACCTCTTAGAACAAGAAATGTGAAGAAAGCCCAACAAAATCGGGGACAAAGTTCCAGAATTAGGTGCAGATTGTAAGTATTGCTGCTATACACATAGAAGATTGCTAGATTAATGGGGTTTGTCTGGACATGCATTTTCTGCGTGATGATGTCTGACAGTGATATCTCGATGACATACCTCTCAACTGTCTAGATTTCTGCAGAATGCCCAGAGGTTTGCCTCTTATGTTTGGTCTGTTTCTCAGACAATTTCTGTTTTTGAGAAATCAGTAGGATAATGTGAGGATTGAAGTAAGTACATGTTGACATCCATTTGTGTTTCAGACTTCATATCCTTCAGAGAAGTTATGTTACAACAAACCCTGTAACACCAGCAACTGTTTCAGTCTGTAACACCATTATGTAAGATATGACCCTCTTTTCTGCCCCATCCCCCAAGTATTTCAGTCTTTGTCCAGATATCTTGCAGTAAAAGGTTCAGAGGTATGGTATATCATTATTTAGTGACTTCACTCCTGATATCATCCCAGTGATTTAGCAGACTCCCAGAAGTGTTATGAGGCAGTGGCCATAAATATGGTCTCATACCCTTGACATTCTGTGGAAATCTATATAGTTGAGAGTTATGTATGCCTGGCCATTGTTAGCAGACTATCAAGATCATGTAGCAGTATAGTGTGTAAATATTTGTTGGGATGCGTAGGGAGAGGGGAAGATGTGAGCATCATAGATCCTTTTCTATCTGACTGTGCAGGCTGCTACAGATGGTGGTGGTCTATCAGCTGCATATGTTTGTAGGGGCAGACTGAGAAATGTCCTGTAACACCTCAGGATTCCCAGTACACTGTGACTTGGGGCAGTATATGTTGGTGTAGTGTGTGATTGGCAATCAAGATATGTTTGTTCAAACAGTTGTTATACTCTAGAGTTTGGTTGGGGTACTGGTATGTTGCTATGACTGTGGTGCAAATGGTTGTTGGTGGACAATTTCTCACTGATGTCTGCTTTTACCTAAAGTTACATCCCTGTAGTGCATGATATATTCGCAAATGCATGGGTAATTCCCCAAAGCTGATTTGGGGTAGTGTTGTGTTAGTCTGACTGTAGTTCAGAAGGTGCTGGGTGAAAAGGTTGGCAGGTCTCAGTGTTTTCTCCCTTCTGTTACATGATTGCAATCATACCTCTGCACTGTCCATATTTCTATACACTGTCCAGATGCATGGTTCATTTTTTGGATTGTTCCCCATAACAGTTGTGGATTTCTGACAAATCACTGGGATGATGTGAGCATTGACATCACTAAATGATGACAATCATTTGTGTTTCAGACCTGAAATCTATCACAAAATATATGTTAAAACAAACCATGTCACTCTAGCAAACATCTATGCTTATAACAGCCATATTTGAAATATGTCACTATTGTTTGCCCTTTATCCCCCCATTTTGTCAGACTTTTTGCAGATGTCTTGCAGTAAGAGGTTGATATATATATATATATATCTGGATATGTATATATATATATATATATATATATATATATATATATATATATATATATATATATATATGTATAGGTTCATAGGTTCATACTAGGCTATCTGCCCTAGGGCATTTATAAGCCTAGCCAGAGTGTGTTTGGCTTTCGCCGCCCATTTTAAATTAATTTTGCTATGCCCTTTTTCGAGGTTAGTATACTGTGCCTCTGTCTAACAGTGATACAGAAGTGAGACCTGGGGTAAACCTACGATCTCCTATCCACTCATCAAGATTCCTCTTGAAGAGAGTCAATGAGGGACTCTGCCTAACCTGGACTGGGATTTTATTACAGAGTGAAGGGAGCCTCTGGGTTATGAATCTGTCCCTCCAGCATGTCCTATTTATTTCAGTGCTGAGGTTCAAGTCTTTTGAGCGCGTAGCTCGATGGGATTTGGATTTTGTGAGGTGAAGCATGTCCATTAATTCCGGGTTGGACATGGCTTTATATGTCAGGCACAGATCGCCTCTGAGCAGGCGGTATGCCACTGAGTAGAGCTGGAGTTTCTTTAACCAGGCAGCATATGGCATCTGTTTGCGCCCTTTGATCCTCTTGGTGAGGTACTTTTGGGGTCTTTCCAGTTGCTGCAGGTGTCTAGTAAGGTACATCCCAAAAGGGGCATTGTACTCAATTATGGGCCTGATGAGGGATGAGTAAAGAGGCACGATGACCTCCCCTGATCTAGATGTGAATCCCTTCATGATTAGGTTGGCTATATAAAATGTTTTTCTAACCACTTTGACCACGTGGTTGTCAAATGAGAGATTGCTATCAACTTGGGTCCCCAGGTCCCTAATTACTTCTTCTGTACTTAATGGATTACCACCTATGTGGTAATTTGTGGGCACTTTGTTTTTGCCAAAGGGGATGACTATACACTTTTTGGCATTTAGCTTGAGGCCATGGTTCTGGTACCAGTTGTCTGTTTCTATGAGGCCCTTTTGGAGGATGCTTGTGTCAGCTGGAGAGTCGATTATGGCACCCAGTTTACAGGCATCTGCGAACTTGGTCAGCCACAGTCCTTCCATGCTGGCCTGTACCTCCGAGAAATATATACCGAACAAGAGAGGTCCCAGGACTGAGCCTTGTGGGACACCACTTGTAACTGGTTTGGAGTCTGATGTGGCTCCAGCAATTCTAACCATGTGGGTTCTGTCCTTGAGCCAGTTTGCAACCCATCTAGTGACATAGGGGTTTATATTTAAGCTGGTGAGCTTATCTATAATGCCAGAGTGGGGTATTGTATCGAAGGCTTTTGCGAGGTCCAGGTAGGCTGTGTGGACCACCTTCCCCTCGTCAATGGCCTTGGTGACTGTTTCTAAGAAATCAACCAGGTTTAAGAGGCAGGATCTGCCCTTAACAAAGCTGAACTGGGTAGGATCCAGTGTCTGTAGGTCCCCAATATCTTTATTTATGAGGTCCATGATGATCCTTTCCATAGCTTTCCAGACCAAGCTAGTCAGGCTTATGGGGAGATAGTTTCCAGGATCCATTGAGGCACCACCTTTGTGGAGAGGGACCACTGTTGCTGTACGCCACTCTTTGGGTACATATCCTGTAGTAAGGCTGAGATTGAACAGTAGTTTTATGTTTGGGTTTAGCTCTTCTTGGAGTTCATGTAGGACGCAGCCCGGGACACCGTCTGGTCCCATTGATGCTGTGTTTTTTTGCTTTGGAGAGGGCAACTCTTACCTGAGCATCTGAGATGTCAGGGGGGCAGCACTCTGCTGGGATAGATATTTGCCCTTTTGGTGGGGAGGGGGGGAGAAGTTTGTGCTGAACCTGTCAGCTAGGATGTTGGCAATGTCTGTGGGTTTGGTGTATTTTTTGTCATTTTGGACTAATTCTGAGCATATCTAGGAATTCCCACCCAGGTTCCTAACATAACTAAAGAAAGCCTTGTGATTATCCTTAGTATCCTGTGCAATTTTTCTCTCGAAGCCGGCCTTAGATGATTTTATGAGTGCCCGTAGTTTTTTGCTAATACTGATCAGAGATGCCTTCCCTTTTTGGGATTTTGCTCTATCATGTAGTAGCTTCCTCCTTCTATTGTATAGTTTGTTTATGGCTGGGGTCCACCAGACAGAACGTCTGCCTTTGGAGGATTGGGTCTTGGTTTTATTTGGGATTGCATGATCCATGCATTCCTGAAGGTGTTCATAGAGTGCGTTTATAAAGGATTCTGCGGTCTGGGCCGTATTTTCCATAGGCCCGGGGGCTTTGAAGGATTCCACCTCGGTTTTGAGGAGTGTGAAATTTGCTTTAGAGAAGTTTTTCACTGTGGTTTTCAGGGCAGGGGTGGAGTCGGGATGTGAATATCCAGTGAGATTAGTTTATGGTCTGATCTTACCAGTGAGGGATACACTTCTGGTCTGGAGCATAGAGTCCCCATGTTGGTGATGATCAGGTCCAGTATGTTTTCCCCTCT
Source organism: Protopterus annectens (assembly GCF_019279795.1). Taxonomy (NCBI): domain Eukaryota; kingdom Metazoa; phylum Chordata; order Ceratodontiformes; family Protopteridae; genus Protopterus; species Protopterus annectens. Next base: position 1,150,603,677 of record NC_056733.1, read on the forward strand.
TGTGGGAGTGGTAACAAGTTGTTCCATAGCATTTAGGTTTATAAATTCTAGGAACCTTTGGGCTAGGGTGTTGGAGCTAGAGTAATGCTCCCAGTCTATGTTTGGGTAGTTGAAGTTGCCCAATATAATGGTGTTTGGAGAGACCTTCATATTTTCCAGTGTTCTCAGGAAGGCCGAGTGGGGTTCCTGGGTTTGGGAGGGTGGTCTGTAGCAGGCTATAAACTGGAAGGCAGTTTTACCCACTGTTAGTTGCACATGGATAGTCTCTGATGCTTTGCGCTGTGCCACCAACCTGGAGGTGTGGGTATCTTTGACGAATATTGATACTCCCTCCTTTGTGGTTCGGTCCAAGTTTTGGGGCCAAAAGCATGGTATGAGGTATAACCTGGTAGTGCTGGGGTGCTCTCAGGAGCCTTGAACCAGGTTTCTGTTACTGCACAGATATCGATGTTCTCCATGCTAAGGAGAGTTTCGAGTGAGTGCATCTTGAGGTTTAGACTTCTGGCGTTGAGTAGCATTACTCTTAGTTTCTTATCCCTTGTGATACCTATGGAGGTGGGTTTGTCTTTTGAGCCTTGCCTAAAAAAGGCACTATGGGGGTAGCAAGAGCCTTTGCCAATATCCGAAAGCCCAGGGGTGACAGGTGCAAGCCGTCCCTTGCGAAGCATCGTGGCTTGTCGAGCATTTCATCCCAGGCTGACAGGCACTGGATCCCCTTTGAGTGACACCAATACTTAAGCCAATTGTTGAAATTGATCATCTTGTCTTCATATTGTGGCATCATTCTTGGTGAGGGTAAGATGCTACTCAAGGTCAGGGTCATACCGGCCTGGGCTACATGCTCAGAGAGCTCCTCTATGTTTCTTTTCATGTAGTCCAGGGAGGTACGTCTCAGGTCATTCACACCAGCATGGACAATGACTGAGTCATATTTGTACTTGCCTTGGAGTGACCTGAGTGCTTGTGTTATGTGGCAGATCCTAGCGCCCGACAGGCAGCTCACCGTGACCTTCTCCTTGTTCAGCCTGGTGAGTGGGACGTCAGTGTGCCTGATGATAGAGTCACCTATTACAAGTGTATCAGGTGTGTTGTTTAGCCTTAAGGGCTGTGACTGTTCGGCACACTGGCTTTGTGAGCTATGTGTTGCACGTGTTTTGTTTTGGGGTAGCGGTTGCTTGGGTGTCTGCTTTGGGGGTCTCTGCTGCTTAGGCAGATTTTTATTTAGAGCCTCCGAATATGTTTTTGTGTGTTTATGTGTTTGGTTTGCTGTCATGGTAGGTCTATGTGAGACTGGAATTGTAGTGAGTGTGGTTTCCTTCTCCTCCTGACTGGTTTCGCCAGTACTGAGTTGAGAGAGCTTAGCCTCCAGTATGGCTATATGGTTGCATCTCTCACATGTGTTGGAATTTGTTGGGAGGAGGAGAGGGTTGTCTGTGTACATGAGGCAGTTGTAACATTGCCTCAAGATTCCCAGATTCACCAGCTGGACCGGAGAGGAGATTGACAACTGACCTTTGGACATGCTAGAATACTATTGGGAATTCCTTTATAATTGAAAAAAAAGAGCCAATGGGGAACGAAGTACTCAAGGGGAGTTTGTGAGTGTGTAGTGCTTTTAATATTTTAGTGCTGACTTATATAATTGCTTTAGTGAGCAAGTGCCAAGTAATTTAAATGCAATGTGTTACAGGTAACTTAAATATAAAAACGACAAACAGTAACTTTCTTTCAAGTGAAACAAGGAAATAAGTACAGTAAGCAATGCAGATATCACTAGGGATCCACAGAAGCGCTGAAAAGCTGCGTTTTAGGTGGAATTAGTGTTTCAGGGAAATAAGCAAACAAACAACAAGCATACAAATAAAGCTAGATTCAGCAGGCCTGGATCTAGTCTATGCTACAGCAAACAAGGTGTACCAATTTCAGTAAGAAACAGTTCAAATATGCAGGCACTATAAGCCTTTAACCAGAAATTCCCAGCTCAGAAGGGCAGAGTCCAGCCTCTCCTCCCACAAGAGTGCAGACCACGAACCTTCTTAATGTAAAATAACTGGCTTGAAGCCCAAGTGCTTAAACCAGAACTAATACACTTTTAGAATAAAAGACACTGAGCCCTCAATCAGCAGTTCCCAACTTAGAAGGATGTAAGCTACCTGTCCTGCCACCACAGTGCAGGCCACAAACCTTCCTAATGTAAAACAACTGGTCTGAAGCCCAAGTGCTTAATCCAAAAGACTTAGAATGATAGCTACACTTTAATCAAGTTACTACCAAGCAGTAATAGATACAATTGAATACTTTAAAGAATGCCTTGATTAGTGCTCAAGTTATACAAACAACGCTAGATTCAGCAGGCCTGGATCTAGTCTATGCTACAGCAAACAAGGTGTACCAATTTCAGTAAGAAGCAGTTCAAATATGCAGGCACTATAAGCCTTTAACCAGAAATTCCTAGCTCAGAAGGGCATATAAATATATATATATATATATATATATATATATATATATATATATATATATATATAAGTGTGTGTGTGTGTAACAGTACTAATTCCACAGGTTTTTACCTAATGATGGATGACCATGCTGCATGATATGATATATTTACTGAAGCATTTGCAATTCTCACAGCTCGTGTGGAGTAGTGGTAGCTGCTGTGACTGGAGTGCACAGGGTCCTGGATTTAAGGCTTGCCAGGGATGTGTATTTTTCCCTTATGTAAAATGACTGTAGTGCATGATGCTGTGATTGTTGTGTACAGGGCCCTGGGTTCAAGACTTGGTTGTGATGACTTTTTTTTCATTAATGCTAAATGACCATAATGCATGGTATATTTCTAAAAGCATTACAAATCCTCACAGCTCAGATGGTGCAGTGGTACATTGCTGTGATTGTAGTGCACAAAGTCCTGGGTTTATATTTTGTTGCTGGGTAAAAGAAGGGCTGATGGAGACAGAGTAATTAAAGCACTTTTAAGCAGTTGTAAGTTGGTTTGTGCAGTTTTGCGCAAAGCTAAGCAATGCTAGCAGATGGTTAAGTCCTCTTAGTGTCGCTTAACGGTGCTTATTCCCATTTATACCTGCTTATACCCATGCTAATTTAAAATAAAGAAAAGAAAAAAAGGTGATAGGAAAGTGATGAAATGGGGGCAAACAGGGGGTAAAACATTAAGAAAAGCAGCTAGGGATGTGCAGGATGGGTGTAGTAAAGGACCATAGTTCTACATTTCTTTTGCAGCAACAGCTGTGACTGATGTGAAAAATTTGGAATTTACAGCCTCACACCCCACAGGGAGGGATGCTGGCAACATACATTTGTAGAGTAATTTGGTTGTAGACTGAGTTACGTCACTGGGCATGGAGGCGAAATGTAGAGCTATGTATGGGGCAATGATTTTTTTGCGGGACAGAGGCCTTTTTTAAGGTGAGAGTGGGATGTTGGGGAAGGGCTGTAGGTATGTTTGGGGAGGTAGGTTTGGTAGGATAGCTTGCATTTGCAGACAGACAAGACACACAAGACAGCAGACAGGGGCAGTATATGACACATGAGGGGATAAACACCTTGGATGTTTAGGGTGGTTGGGAGTCAGAGGCCCATGAGCCCCCAAATGGATACAGTGGGACTGAGGTCCCCACCCATGGGCAGTCACCACTGCAGCTTCATGGCCCCCTCCAGGTGTGCCAGGCAACCCTCCATCTACTGCAGCTGTCCATCAAACTCAGAGTGGATGATGCTGCTCACCATACCCTGGAACATGTTGCAGGTGATGGTCTCTTCTCCATGCCCATGCCCATGAGGTGAGGCAGTTCCATCTGAAGGTGGTGCAGGATCAGCAGAGGAGAATGTTCCAGGTTGGGTCTCAGACATGCTGGGGCTTGGTGCCACAGTCAGATGAGGTGGGACAGGCGGATCTGTTGGGTTCTGCCTTCCCAAACGTGGTATGGTGTTGTGCTTTTCCATGATATATTGGTTAGTCATAAACAAAACATTTAAAAATTACTTATAACAGCATGTGTGGATGTTAGAATTAACCCAAACCAAGAGGTCTGAAACAGTTGCAGAGCAAACAGAACACATGCATACATGGAACACCAGTAAGCATTTTACCAGCATGCAAGTTACATTGATGGCAGCAGTCTACCAATAATGGTATTTGAACAAGGTATGTTAATATGCAACCAATTAAATATATGAACAATAATGGAACACATGCCTCAACAATAGGTTTTGTGAACAACATACCTGTAGTATATGAATAATAATTATTGATGCAGATGAGGGGTGGGGGAGAGAAAAAAGTCCATTAATAACTGTATAGGGTTCTATTTTTCACAACAATACTGCTCAATACTCTACAGGTCTGCCCTCACTTTACATTTACCTATGGCCCATAGCTTCTGTAGCACATATATACCTGTTAGACTGTCAACCTGTAATGGTATGGGACAAACTGGGAGAACTATGGCTAGATAACTGGAGGGGGCTAGTACATGCCAGGGTTACATACTTTGCAAAGAAGGGGTACCCTGCACTGATGTTGTGTGAGTCTGTTACTGGCAAACTTAACCTGGATTCCTATTTGTGTCCAAGGTGATTGGCAGCAGTGACCACTAGCCATGACAGCATGACACTTGAGAGATGTATTGGGAAGAGTGTATGTACCTATTCTGCTGTAATTTGCAGGCATGGGGTTGGACAGTGGGACAGTTGTACATGGTGTACTGGTATACCCTTCATACAGCTACTAATAACATTTCTTTACCTCCAAGACCTGTGGAGAAAATATATGTTACCACTATCTGACTGTTTCTACAAATATTCAAGATTTCTTGAGTCTATATATGCACACATCTTAGTATCACTCTCTGGATTCACACTGTGTCTGTGTGTGCTAAAGTGAACAACAAGGCTATTTCTCATCACACTGAGCTACTGGGGAAATGCTGTTGCTTGTTTGACTGTTTTTTGCCTACTACTCTGTGGGTTAGACAGTGTGACCTTGTAATCCTGAGATTCATGCATGGCAGTGTACTGTGTATTAATCCTTTGAAATAATACAATCTGGAAAACAAAGGTTAACACAAAGCAATGCAGCAGGGGACACACTATAATATGTTGGGCATTACTATTCAGGGTTCAAATCTTAGTGTACAACATATTTCATATTTCATTTATATCTTGTTTTACAGCTCCACAATATACTGTTTTGCATAATAGCTGGTTCTCAGAACCAACTCAGTACATTCATGCTGTTAAATCCATATTTGCTGTGAAGAACCTGTACACATTCTATTTGTACAACAACATACCAGAGTAAACACAACAGTTGGTGGTATAGGTCTTTATTTCACTTATATGACACAGTGCTTTACTACTGCGTATCCTGTACATCAATATTAGTCTGGCAAACTTTTATTTAATCTTTAGACACAGAACACATTACATCTACTGGCAGTAAAGAATTTACTCCTTCTTATTTATTTCACTATATACTGCAAGGTAGAACTGTACTGACCAGCCTGTCAGCACAGCCTTGTCAGTATGTCGGCAAAGGCCTCAACATTGCTAGCCCTCTCCACTGCAGCTGTAGGGGGAGAAAAACATTATGCATACCTGTCTATCACATACTCAGGCTAGGATTTGGTACAGCTATAGAAGAAATACTTACAAACTACTCCAGCATTCTGTGCCCAAGTATCTTGGATCCCCTGGGCCAAGAGCGCCCACTTCCTCTGCTTTAGGTCAGCATAATGATGCCATACCTGCTCACCAGTTTGGAGGATTCCAGTGGCACTGGTGAGGTCACATGCCAGATGGTCCCAGGCTTCTGCTTTGTACTGAGAGTCCTGATACTGGCCCTGCAACAGTCTGTCATCATGGTTTTGTATGAGGAGCCCAACCATAACCCTGGACTCCTGAATACCCCAGCGCTGCACCCGAAAGCACACTCACTCTCCAATGTCAGACTTGGTTCCTGCAGAGATCAGACTACAACAGGTTATGGCTGTATTCCCACCTGTGTGGTTTAAATAAGGCCATATTCCATCATTGGACCATTTTGAAAATGCTAAGCTCAGCTAAGCAATGCGCAAATCTGCTAAGCTGAGTTGAACAGTGCTTAAAGGGGTAAATGCTGAGCACTGCTTTACAGTGCACAAATCTGCTTAGCTGAGCTGACTGCTGCTTAGTATTTACGTCTAAGCCATACTTAAACCGGCTAGGCAGAGCTGACCACTGCTAACCATTGCTCACTTTTCATTTTAAAAAAATATCAGAATTATGACTTAATTAATCATTAGTGACATATTATTAAGTGTATATGATTTCCTTTACATGACATCCCGCTATGTGCTTTCATTACATTACCTTGGGGTGTGACTACACTGTATGGGACACTTGTGTATACATGGGTGATTTCACATGTTATATGCACTCACACTTACATTTTGAACCAGCTACACTACCCTGGTTAACAAATATCAATTACTACATAATTTACAACAAAAAATAATTTTAACAATGCTTTCCCATGTAAAAAAGAAGGGCCTGTCTTGGTATTCAAACCATGAACTGCTGCATGCAAAGCCGGGACTCTAACTACTATGCTATCTCACCATTAAGGATCTGCACTATATGTTTGTATTTAGCTCCTATGAGATGTTTAAGCAATGCTGAGCAGAGGGCCATAGAGCACAAACTTGCTCAGCTACACTTAAACTTTACTTGGAACAGAAAAAAAAAGTTTAATAAAAACACTTTAATTACATGTATCAACATTCCTTGTAAGTCATATTTGGTAATGCACTACCTGTCATTCTATCAGCTGTCTAAATCTGTATGGGCAATCTCAGGATTGAAGTCACTACATAATGCATAATGGCATACATTTGAGTTTCAGACTTCTAATCCTTCTCTACATGTTGTGCTGATACTGTTCCTGTACCTCTATTGACTTTCTAAGTTTGTAAGGGCAATATTTGTAATCTGTCCCTTTTTGTCCCCCATCATTTTAGACTTTTTCAGATTTTTTGCTCTAAGAGGTTGAGAGGTATGCCCCCCATCATTGTAGGCTTTGTCCAGTTTTTTGGCTCTGAGACATTGAGAGGTATGCCCCCCATCATTGTAGGCTTTGTCCAGATTTTTGGCTCTGAGAGGTTGAGAAGTATGCCCCCCATCATTGTAGGCTTTGTCTGTATTTTTGGCTCTGAGAGGTTGAGAGGTATGCCACCCATCATTGTAGGCTTTGTCCGGATTTTTGGCTGTGAGAGGTTGAGAGGTATGGTGACAGTGCCGTACGGCACTTTCGCAATGCAGGGGGTGTGTGACAGTGGTTTACTATCAAAATTTTGAACAGAACTCCGTCGACTGCACTTTGTTCGAACACGGAAATTTGAAAACGGCAATGTCAAACATCAAAAGCCAAACTAGGAACGGGTTTTAACATGGGTTGAGATAGGGGCTTGATGTTTGACATTGCCGTGTTCAAATTTCTGTGTTCGAACAAAGTGCAGTCGACGGAGTTCGGTTCAAAAGTTTGATAGTAAACGGTGACAGTACCTGTCACACACCCCCTCCATTGCATCCTATTTAAATACCTGCTTTCAATGTCTGCAGACACTGACAGCAGTTAGAAAGTGCTGTATGGCGCTTTGACAATGCAGGGGGGGGGGGGTGTGACAGTACCTGTCACACACCCCCTCCATTGCCTCCTATTGAAATACCTGCTTTCAGTGTCCATGGACACTGACAGCAGTTAGTGCCATATGGCACTCTCAGACTGCAGGGGGCTTGTTGGCTATGCGAGCACTACTTGAACATGCCCCCTGCATTCAATAGTGTTTGTATCCGCAAAGCCGTTATCAGGAGCGCACCTTCATTAATATGTAAGGAGCGCTGCTGTTAAGGCTATGAGGAAGTGGACACCATTCACTCCATACAGAAATAACACTATTCCTGCATGGAGTTTACTGAATCCTGGGAGCTGTCTTTTTTCTGAATTCAGAGCATAGTTGTGGCAGTCCACCTGTTCCATTTATTTTGAAGTTGTCTGTGGGGCATAGAAGGATGAAGCCTTGACTGTGACCTAGATGAACTGACATAGACCAATAACCTGGGGGGGCTACAGAAGGCTATAGCCAGGGAGGGTGGGAGTAAGAAGCTGGTGTCAGTGCACCCATCCTGTGTGTGGGAGACAGCTCAGTCACTGCACACTTAACATCTGCTAGAAGGTGAATGTGACAGCAGAAGGCAGCAAAACAGGCTAAGATTTGTAAGCATCAGGCAGTCCATTAGTGCTACAGCCAGGGTTTAGAGTATGAGGAAAAACCCACATATCCAAGGACCACTGTTATTGGGGCACCAATACATCAAGCCTATTATGGAAAGAAATGATATGTACATGCATATATACATACATACACACATACATTCATACATATATTGTTTGATAATGTACTTTATCCTTTACAGGGTCAAGGGGATGTCAGAGTCTATTTCTGCAGCCAGTGGGCACAAGGCGTTGAAGCTCATTCTTGATAGGGCACTGATCTTTCACAAATAACACATACTGCACACACACACACACACACACACACACACACACACACACACGCACATGCACACATAAGCACATGCACACACACACACACACACACACACACACACACACACACACACACACACACACACACACACACACAAACACACACACGCACGCACGCACACACACACACACACACACACACACACACACACACACACACACACACACACACACACCTATAAGCAGTTTGAAGAATTTTTGTTGATCTATGGCTAAGTACACTGATGAGAATATTTGTTGATCTACGGCCAGGTACACCGATTTGTGGCTCTCAAAAAGTGAAATTCCATTTCATGAGATGATATATAGGAATTTTACCTGAATTTTTTTTTTTTAGCTCAGTGGCTCACCTTCTTTCACCCAATTGGCCCATTGTTCTTCTATCTGGGCAACAGCCCTACAACTCATTTCATCCTCAGTGCATGGAAGAGTTGGATGTTAAAGAGTGGGCCATTCTGCAGATTCTGTATCCCACACCTCCCCAGCGGCTTGCATTTTCTGCTATACCTTCTTTTGATAGGTACATATGGGCAACCATGCATGTGCAACCTCTCGGATAAGTGGCTCACCTTTCTGTAACAAGGGCATGCTAAACTCCTTGCTGCGGGTGACATACCTACAGTCACACAGGAATCACCAATACTGTGAGTCAAGCTACTTCACTCCTCCCAGAATGAGCAAGCTGGTTTCATCCGCTCACTGCCATCCTCCCCTGCCCAGTCTCTCTCCAGTGCCTGTGAAGGCAGAGTGCAGTCATGGCTTTATCCCTATGTGTCATGAGGGTTATGCTTATACCTGCAACTTTCTACTTAAATTTCCAGGGATTACCATGATTTTATTTTAATTTAATTTGCTAGTGCACATTTATATATTTATTTATAAAACGAAAACGGATACTAGGTCCACAACAGTCACTAAATCCAGCTGGCAGTACTACATGTGTTAAACATGAGATCTAATGCAGACTGTGATGAACATCCAAATACTTTAGCTTAATATGCCACATCTGTGACAATTCCATGTTTTTCCATTACTTATACCCAAATTATTATATCCAAATTTAAGATTTACCAGTATTTTTTTCTAAAAAAAATGAAAAATCAGTGTCCCTGGACATGGCATGTCTTTGTCAGGAGGGCTAAAATTACAGCACTCATCTAAATATCCCAATATATCCTTGTTCAGCCCATCTGTGGGTTATTTGTATACAAAATACAAGGGATAAAAACTACCATGGGAACATAAGACGAGGCTTCTTAGGATCCTAACAGATCAGTAGCCTATTAAGTAGCTATGAATCTATGAACCTAGAAACCCAGGGGAAATCCATGTAGACACAGGGAAGACATGACACCTCTGCACAAAAGGCACCCTAGCCAAGAACTGAACAGGAAATCATTAACGAGGTGGCAGAGCATGCAAAATCCATGACGTCTGTTTGGATGATAGCCTTCCAAGATCAGTTATCAAGCAAAGTGAAAATAATAGACCCACTCAAGTACAGAAAAGCTAATGGTCAACAGATACAGATGAAAAACAGCTAGAAAAATAATTATTCTGAGCCCAAGCAAAATAAACAATATGAAATGTATAAGTTCAAACGGACTATGCCGTTCTCTTTGAAGACAATATATCCAGACTTAAATGAGGTCTACAAAGACACTGCATATGTTCTCAGACAAATTAAAATGATGTTTATAACTTAATGTTTCAGTAACATAGGCCTGAAAATGCCATCTACAACTTAAGGTGCCAGTAATATAGATCAGGAAAATAAAAATTTAAAGAATTCAGAGTTGCTTATTGGAAAAGCTACAGGTGAAAGCACAAGTCGAATGTGGTGCAAGTTTACAAGGAATGTGGTGCAAGTTTACAAGGATTACAAGAATATGAAAAAAACACTGGAAATTCCAAAAATGCAAGCAGAGTATTTGATTTAAACATAAAACAGAAACACATGAATAAAAAGTCAAAGACAAGCACATTACATAGAAAGCCCACTGGTGTCTGGTAAGACACATAACAGAAGTTTTAACAAGTAATATAACAATTTTTCCAAACAACACAGCCTGTCAATATGAAGGGACTGTGGTATATCATTTCCTCACAAAGACATCTGTCTAGCAAAAGCAAAATAAATCTCTTTTTTTTTGGAAATCAGAGCCATTATGCAAAATGGTATCAATAAAAACTGGGTAATAAGAACACTAACATAAGTAATACTTCTCAGAGAAATCAACTTAATCAAAATAAACTGACATTAAATAAACAAAATGTGAATTTAAGTAGGTCATCTTTCACAGGTTCATAAGTGAATGGTAGTCTAACTGCCTTGATGGGCCATTTTAAACTGAGTCAATAACCTGAAGTCAGAATGCCCAAGACATTATTTATAATGTGTGTTTGTGTTTGTGTGTGTGTGTGTGTGTGTGTGTGTGTGTGTGTGTGTGTGTGTGTGTGTGTGTGTGTGTACGCGCGCGCCCTCTGGCAGGTTACACAATTGTCACACTTAGCATGTTTCTGACCAATACCAATGGTCCCAGCATGTGACTTTCCACAGAGTCACTTGGCTGGTAGGCACACACACACAAGCCAGATAGACATGCCTGTACATTCAGGTACTATGCATTCTGGCAGTGCACCACATATACTATGTTGTTTGTTGCAGGTGCTGCTGGATATAATGTAGGGCCAAAGTTGCTGACCCCTGATATGCAACCACCAGGCCACAAAGGAAATAGCATATAACACATCCCATATGGAAATATGAAGCATAGTGGAGAAGGCATTCAGACTGCTGAAGAGATGCTTCTAATATATATATATATATATATATATATATATATATATATATATATATATATATACACACACACACACACACACACACACCCCAGGAGAGGCAGTTCAGTATAATCCAGACTTATGCAGGAAGATATATGTTGTGCTTATCACACTCCACAACATGATAATGCACAACAAAATGTAGTAGCATGTGAAAATTGTGTCAGTACCTGCCATTCAAGCCATAGCAGCAGCAAAAGGGCAAGGTAGAGAGTCAGGAGAGAAACAATCAGCAACAGCAGCAGCAACAGTAGTAGCACAACTGAGACACAGGAAAGTGCAATGCACTGCAAAACCAGCAATGAGGCAGCATCTGGTGCACAGCTATAGGACATAACATAGGCAACATAGTATAAAATGATGTACGCAGTATCACACCCAGGGTATGCAGGGCAGTACTGTACAATAAGACATCACCATATCAGCACAAGTCAGGAGTGGACAGAGCACAGCCATCATCTCTTGCACAGGTAGGAATACTCGGTGACAGGTGACTGCAATACTGTAACATGGGGTAGGGTCTCAAGAGGCGAACACAGATGTTATGTAATCGGAAAGGTTGTGGGGAGCCAGGGGTCTTGGTCTCATCCTCCAGTGTTGAGACCATGCTGCCATAATGTGGCTATTACTGATGTCCACTGTGTTGGCCTGTGGTGCCATGGGTCATACTGGTCATGGAAGGAAAGAGATAGAACTGTGGAATCATGTATGTGCACTCTGATGGGGCATTCCATGAGCTCAGCCAGAGACGTAGTGTCATCCGTGACTTGGATGACACCCATGACTGGGGTAACACTGATGCATCTCATTAACAGTCTGTGTAGTTTGACTTGGTCTGAATGGACAGATGATAAGTCAATAAGCAAAGCAGAGTAGTATTGTTGGGACTGAATTCATCCTCAAGTCTTTGTGAGTACCTTCATGAGGTGGAACCTGTTTTTCACAAAATCTTACCAAGACAACACTGATATAGAGACTGTATTTTATATAGCATAAATCAAGGACAGAAGTAGGTTAAAAATAAAAAAAGATGGATGGGTGTGTGATGACTCACCGCTAGACCAGTAACCAAGGAGCCTCAGTCCTCAATCCTCACCACTGGCAACAGTGGGGGGCATACACTGGGAGGATGACAAGGTACACTCATAGTATTTCCAGATGCAGCTCTCTGCATCAAGTGCAATTTCCCTTAAGAACACACAGAGACCACAGTCAGTCTGGGGCTAGTTTCTCCCTCTTTCTCCAGATCCCCAATAAGACTCCCCACTGGCACAGCTATAGAGTTGAGATCTCAGCTGAGCAGCCAAGCCAAGACCTCCAGCACCCTCTCTGTCCAACCAGTGCTTTGTGTCACTGTCCAAGTAGCTGACACACACACACTCTTTAGAGGTTTGATTTACACACACACACACACACACACACACACACACACACACACACACACACACACACACACACACACACACACAAACATACCTGGGAAAGGCTGGCACAGGTCTACTAGCTATGCCCACTTTTGCCCAGACTATAAGGTAGTTTTCACTGCCACCAGCCAGCTCCTTATTAGCTACTTTAAGGCCCTTAACAAAGGGTGTCCAATCTTACTGTGTAATGTTACTATTAATACGAATGGTAGTTTGGCCAAGAGCAAGGCTGTTAGGAGTGGCCCACAGTGTCACCAATTAAATATGCAAGTACTCTCAGAACTTAAATAGCTCTACAAAGATCGGCCACAATGAAAGGTTTAAATATATTTAATAATAAATAACGAACAAAAAAAAACTCAGTATATATTTACGGTGGCATCAGAGTTCAAAATCACATTAAATATTTAAAACAAGATTGCAGGACAGTCTCAAATAAATAGAGAAAAATGTGCAAACTAAGCTTTGCTATGTTCTTAATCTTCCAATTTAACCCTGAAACTTTACCCTTAGTTTTTACTAATAAACCTTTCTTTTTCTTCTGACAAACTTATTTTTTCTACTCCTCCTCTTAATTCCATTACACCTTATTCCTCCCTCCCTCCTTTCTTCTTCCTTTCCCTTCTATTTTCATCTGCCTTCCTTTCCACTCCTTCTTCATCTGCCTCTTTCTCTTTCCCTTTTCCTTCCTTCCCCGATTACTCCATAAAGTAACTGCTGTTTACCTTTTAACCAAGTTGTATTTACATTTAGATACTCAGCTTGGTTGTCCTTCTTAAGGCCTTATCACACTATGCTTCTCTTCTTGCATACATCAAACAAATCTTGATATAATTCCTTTGCTTTGCACTATGCCCTGTTATTATTGTACCCATGTACTATGAATATGTTCATTCCCTTAAGTCAAGAAGTCTGTAGCAGGTTTATTTCATTCTATGTAAATTCTGTAAACTCTTTTCATGAAAATTGTATGTATATCTTTTTGAACATTTTGAACTTTTATGTCAATTTCTGTTAATTTTTTTGTTTTTGTACTTGCTTTTTCAATCTGGAGCTAAATATTTTTTGAACTCTTTGAACTTTTATGATAATGTCTGTAAATTTTTTTGTAATTGCTTTGTACCTAATTGGAGCTTTTCTCTCTGGGCTTCCACTGAAAATGGGCTCATCTTGGCCCAATGTATTTTCCTGGTAAACAAATACCAATTAATCAATCAATCAATAAATAAATGAATAAATAAATATTCCTGACTGTATCTAAGAGAGTTACTATACCCTAGTTAACGTACTTACAGAGCAAGGGAGATATGGTGAATGGATCTTCTTTAGTTGTTGTCAGGTCCAAGACAGAATACAGAATTCTGTGTCTCTCTAAGAGACCTTGCAAATTAATATCTCAAATATTACTGCTGGGCTAGCTTGCAGAATGACATCATTTATTGTCATCTGACTTCTAGTCCCCAGGCCCAAAACAGCTATTGATGGCAGCTGATAGCATTTAGCATCTGCCTGTAAAAATACATAGACAAGGGCTTTTTCTCATACTTTCAGCAAATGCTGGAAATCAGAAAACAATAAAACACTTTAAAGACAACACAGAAAGCCTCTCAACATAGACCCCATGTCTCCGACCTGGCCTATAAAGTAGTTTAATTTCAGCTATTTTTCTAAAATTTACCAGACTGAGGTTAACCTCCTGTGTCCCAGTTTCCACTGTTAAAATACATACATCTAAACAGTTACAATAATGCATGCATATTTCTGTTCTATTCCAGTAGGGTACACTGTGGATACATTTTAATCACTTTACAAAAACCTTTTCAACACACACTTCTGTACCAGCAGTTTGATATATACATGACATACAGTTTTAATACATTTGCAACACAAGCATATTATATGAATCATGTTGATATTCAGAAATGACATAGAATTATTTACAAAATTCCAGATAGCTGTGCTGGCAGTATCTCCCTCTGTCAAAGGGTGCACAAGACCCAGGATAAAAAAGTTCCCAATCCTGGTAGGCGGACTAGTGCCAGGACAGGAAAAAATGACAATGTAGAATCCTCAAGACAGGGAAACATTCCTAAAACTGGGCTATGCCAGGCCCAGGGGAGGATGCAACCCTGTTGTAGAAGGAAGTAGCAGGCCACAAAAATCACAAAAACTGATAGGCCAAAAAAGAGTCATAAAGACAACAGAGTGGACTATTGAGGATAAGATAGAAATGATGTATTGTTACTATTATACAAGAAGCCCAGAATTTCCATACACAAGATATACAAAAAGGCTAACACAGAAATTAGAGGAAACAAAACTTCTTCCACAAGAAAAACTGTCAGAAGCTTCAGTTAAAAATTTGTCTTCATTAATACAGCAGCTTTATGAAAAACATTATATAGACCAAGAATCCTTGATCCGTTTGGAAAAGGAAGTATTTAAGGAAATGCAAAAATATAAAGAACAAAATCTAGAGACTTTTGAAATATGGACATGGGAAAGAAAAATAGATTTGATATGGTGCAATATTTATGCAAAGGAGAAAGCCAAATTAATCAACACAAAAATGGCAAAAGGCAGCCCCAATGATATTCAAAGAAAAATACAGGCAAAGACATCCAGATATGGAAAATTTCTCAGTAAAAAATATATATGATCACAAAGAGGGAATATAGAGCAAAAGATTAGTAAAGTAGAAGTTTAAAAAATAGAAGTTAAAGTTATGGAATACTTGAAAAGTGAAGGATTTAGTGTAGGAAGTCTAACACAGGTTACATCACAGCATGATGGAACAAGTGCCCAAGGTAAAGAGAAACAGGAGGATCAGGAGACATCTGAAGAAGAAATATGGACATGGGAAAGAAAAGGAGATTTAATATGGTTCAATATTTATGCAAAGGAGAAAGCAAAACTAATCAATACAAAAAGATCAGCACACGATATTTGAAGAGATATACAGGTAAAGGCATCCGGACATGGAAAATTTTTGCAATACAAAAAAATAAAAAAATAAAAAACAAAGAGGAAAAGTAGAAAAGAAGATTAGTAATGGAGAAGTTAAAGAAATAGAAAGTGAAGTTATGGAGTACCTGCAAAGTGAAGGATTTAGTGTAGAAAATCTAACTCAGAAACACCACAGCAGGATGGAGCAATGGATCCCCAAATTAAGGAGAAACCAGTGGAGCAAGAAACATCTGATCAGTTGTCATACGAAGATACTTAGGAGCCATTCATAGGAAACCAATACAAACATACAGTTGGAGTTGCTCAGCAAGGGGAGGAACAGGAACCTGTGGCAACTCTGACACAGTCAATGTTGTGGATTGATAGGACAGTGAGTTCCTATATGAAAGAGCAATAGATGACACACAGGATGAAACTGAAGAGAATGTGACACAGGAAGATGCTCTGGAACTTTCTGTAGAATGCTCACAGGAAATGGAGAAAAAAGAATGTGCCCTCTGTTCAGAAAAAAATTATCTAAGAGAAGAGTTGCTTGATTTAACAGAGATGGACAGACATATTAAGATCAATGAAAGAAATAGACTACAGAAAGTCAATAAAACCCAAAAAGTTAGAAGTTTGATAAAATAAATGAGCACAGTAATTAGGAATGTCTACAGAAATTCATGCAATATAACAGAAGTAAACAAGATATACTACTGTGCAGCTAAAGTAATAACAGATAAAATCTTACCGCAAAAACACAGGGTAGTAAGGAAAAGGAAGGGGTGCCATCAAGGAAGTATTGAATAAAGAAAACTATAAAGCAATTAAGACAAGAAGTGTCACTCTTAGAAGAGTGTAGAAGAGGGAACAGCTCAACAAAAATATTCAGAAAGACGAGATTAAAGCAATGTGCAGTATCAGAACAGATCAGGATCTATCGTGCAGTATCGCAAATAAACTAAAAATATCAGCACAGGCAGAAAAACTTAGAAGATATGCAGATAAAAAATAATACACACACACATATATATATATATATATATATATATATATATATATATATATATATATATATAAAATATAGATGAAGAAAAGTACAACATAAGCAATTTATTGATGAACCAATAAAGTTTTATAGAGAACTGGGAAACAAGGCAAAAGGAATTGAAACACCACCAAAAAAAGAAGAAAAATATAATTTTGGAGAAATATCTATGAAGATCCTGTGAAACATAACAGAGATGTTAAATGGATAGAAAATTAAAAGCAAAAATAAGAAGTTCAAATGTATAGGATATGAAACGGGATGAAGTAATGGCCAGAGAGATTGAAACAAAATTAAGAAAAGCTCCTGATTGGAAAACCCCAGGCCCAAATGCAGTACCTAACTTCTGGCTAAAAGTGTTAACATCTTTACATGAAGATTTAGCCATGAGTGAGAACTATTTGTATGCGCACCCCGAACAGACACCAGCCTGGTTAACAACAGGAAAAGCAATATTCCTACATAAGAGTGAATCTGCTAGTTATCTTAAAACCTATAGACCAATAACTTGCCTTCTCATGATTTATAAACTATACACCAGAATTGATGCCAACAGAGTTTATAGACATTTAGAAGAAAACTCAATCATGGCAATAGAACAAAAGAATAATAAAAGAAAGTCATATGGAACAAATGATAATTTGTTGTTAAATCAAGTCATGAAGGAGAACTGTAAAAAGGGAAGAATCTAAATGTGACATGGATGGACTACAAAAAAGCATTAGACAGTATCCCACATTCATGGATAAAAGAGTGCTTAAAAATTTGTAGGATATGCCCTACACTGATTGGTTACATTATAGTGACCATGAAACAGTGGCAGTCCACTTTGCAGTTAAGCCATGATAAAGGACAAATTATTATTTCAGGGATAAAAATTCAAAGGGGGATATTCCAGGGTGACTCTCTGTCACCGCTGCTCTTTATCTTGCCCTTAATCCATTAAGTTGTCTAATTAACAGATTAGGTCATGAGTACAATCTAGCTCCCAGAAAACAACAGTGTAAAACTTATCTTCTTTTTGTAGATGATTTACAACCGTATAGTTCATCAGATGAGGAACTGAAAGCACAGCTGCAAGTGGTCTAAACTTTTTCAGATGATATAAGAATGTCATTTGGCCTTGAAAAATGTGCAAAAGCAACATTTAAAGCAGGAAAGCTACAGCACCAAGAAAACATCAGTTTGTGACAGGAATATGATATAAAAAAACTTGAGCAAAAGGGAGTGTATAAATATTTGGAAGCTGATGAAGGATCAACAGTAAAACACAAAGTGAATAAAACTCAGTAAGGAATATTTTAGAAGACTAAAATGAATACTGAAAACAGCATTGACATCTAGGAACAAAGTCCAAGCTATAAATGAATTTGCTCTTCCTGTCCTAACTTACAGTTTGGAGTGATTGACTGGCCCAAAAGGTGTTGGATAGGTTAGACAGGAAAACAAGAAGGATGCTTTATGCTCATCAAATGATTTATAAAAATAAGTGCATACCAAGATTATATATTCCCTGTTCTGAAGTAGGTATGGGCCTCCTCAAAAAAAAATACTTGTATAGATCTGCAATCATGGGACTGCATACATATCTGTTGACCTCACAGGATCCAAATATAGTGAAAGTTTTGAAACATCAGGAGAGGAAGTCTAAGATAACTTTGTTGTTTAGATAAGCAGAAGCATATCGGTGTCAAGCAGGAATGGATATCAAACCAGAAGCAGAAAAAAATCATGCAGCAACTGAATGTACCAAAAAACAAAAGAAAGAATATAAGGTGAAGGATCATATGAGAAGGCAAGAAATGTTGAAAAGGTATAAATACAGTTACAAGTATAGAAAACTCCTGGAAGAACCTCATGTTGATCAGAATCAAATGCAGGAAAGGCTAAGAAGAGGTGAATTTAAACCAAAAGACGAAAGGTTAACATTGGCAGCCCAAGATATTGGACTTTGTACACAATGGTTTACAAAGTCTATTGAACATGTGGGAGAAACAGACAAATATTGTTTTTGTAAAACAGAATTGGAAACAGTCACACATCTTGTTGCTGGCTGTGATATACTAACAGCCGAAGGATTGTATACTAAAAGGCATAATAATGTGGCCAGACTGTTGCATTGGGGATTGTGCAAACATTATAATAATGAGGTAGCTGAAAAGCACTGGAAATATGAGCCACAAAGCATCATAGAAAATGATGAACTTTATATCACATGGGATTATCCATTACCAACAAATCAAAAAATAGATGTGAGAAAACCAGATATAGTGGTCCATGAAAATAGGAGAAAAGTAGCATTGATCATTGAAATCACCACATCCACTGACTACAGTGTCTTAGGTACAGAGAGACACAAAGTCTATAATACCAGGATGTGCAGGCAGAAATGAGGGCAATGGGGAAGAAGGATACCCAGACAGTTCCAGTTGTAGTAGGAGCAATGGGTCTTATAAAAAATAATGTACAGTCCTACTTAGATATGTTACCAGTGCATGTAACACCATACAAATTGCCAAAGGAGTCATTACTGGGCAGATCGTAGGTGCCGCAAAGAGCAATTCTGGCTAACATCAAAGATTGAAACAATGCTAATTTCATGAATTGTAATCACACTTTGACTTAGGAATGGAGTCCATTCCTGTCATGGTATTAGAAACCCAAAAGACTTGGAAAAAATTTAAAAAAGAGAAAAACCATAATGGTGCCTATTACTGGTGTCCACTATGTTAGCCTGTGGTACCATGGTTCAAACTGATCATGGAAGGGAAGGGATAGAACTGTGGGATCCTGCATGTGCACTCTGATGGGGTATTCCATGCCCTGAGAAGTAGTGTCAGCCATAACCTGGATGAGACCCGTGACTTAACACTGATGCATCTCATCAACAGTCTGTCTAGTCTAACTTGGGATGGCCTCTGCCCATTTACAGCATATCTGGATCCTATGTCTGATGGATACTTCTACAAAGGTAGCATTTGCCAGACGTAACCTCAGCAATGCTCTGTGCTCTTTCTCCCTGTTGTTAGAATGACTGTGCAGTTGATATACATCCTCCGCACATCACGGAGCATACTTACCATCCCCACAATACTGTGGGGGGCAGCTTCCTGTGCCTTGATCACAGACCTGTACATCCATTGTTTAATTCCAAGTGTTGAAGCCATATCAAGTGCAATCCTGGAATCACAGTCATACTATGACCACTTCCTTTGTCTCTCTGACCCTTTGTGAGACTCTCAATCACTGATGTCTATTATTAATTGATGAGGCCATTTCTGAGCCTGAACCTCTACAGGGGCCTTGTAGTGGCAGTTGTGGGTGACCCCCTCCTAGTGTAGCAGATATTGCCACTATTTCCTTGGACTATGT
This sequence comes from Protopterus annectens, assembly GCF_019279795.1. Taxonomy (NCBI): domain Eukaryota; kingdom Metazoa; phylum Chordata; order Ceratodontiformes; family Protopteridae; genus Protopterus; species Protopterus annectens. Next base: position 1,150,623,916 of record NC_056733.1, read on the forward strand.
CATTTGGAGGTTGCCATCATTCTCAGCTACAAATACCCTGCTGACATCCGCCATGTGCTATACCCTCTACAAGAGGAACTTGGAAAAGCATGAGCACACATGATACCATTGTCTCTCATGCACATATGCCTTCATAACCACCTGTGGCATGCATACTCCCACACATGAAAATCCCATTATACATAAACTGACAAGCATACATTGTCAGGAGGAAAGTTACATTTGCAATGCAGATGTGCCTTGCGTGACAGATTTTTTTTTCTCCTTCCATGGGACCATCAGACATCAGCAGAACACCATCTCTAATGGGTGCTTCTGCTCCTCCCCTGGACTTAACCTTGACCCATGCTTGGGGCTGGGGAGGAGACCGAGGATCCCAGTACAGCATCATGTTTTGCTGAGGAGAGTTTTTGCGTTAAGCCCTGACTTCCCTTCTCCCATGCAAGCTTCTTTATTTCCAGGGATCAGACATGCAATGGGGATGTGCTGGTGTATTGTCCTGCCTTGGTGTCAACTCAGCAAATGTCCTCTGCCTATCCCCCTCTTGGGACTATGCCTCTCTGTACACCCCTAGTGTCTATCACAGATTAAATGCAAGGTGAGTCCAAGCTCAAGCTGTCCCCCTCAGGTTAGGCATGTCCTCCTTTTCTTGCCAGGGCTTCAGACCCCCTAGCTGCTAATTGAAACTAGGTTACCTGGCTGTAGTCAGGTCTTTACCCCACTATGCCATGGTGCTGGCAGGTGCCTGAAAGGACAGATATGGTAGTGGGCCTTGATCAATCTCTCACTTCAGTCATGTTGTAGTGTGTGTTATACTGCACTGTAATGTTCATTACTAACCTGCTGCTTCCCATACTGACACCTGAGTAGTTACAGCCAGCCCGGCTCCACCATCCAAGCTCTCTCCTGGTATAAGGGGTCACTAACCATTGCCAGTGAGCAAGAACAAAATCTTCTTGAACTCTGTGAGCTGCTTCAATGTTGGTAGTCCACCCCCCCCCTTTCTTGGACCAATCTGTTGAAATGTTCCTTGCCTATTCCTATCGACAAAGTCTCATATAAATAAATCTTCATTACATCTGTTATAAATATGTATTATGGCCACCCACATCATTCACATCCTGCACCAGTCCCTACCAGATGTGGTCTTAATAATACTTGTCTACAGCAGCTTTGTCCAGGAGGCACATGCCATGGGAACAGAGGGCCTACAGTAGCACTTCATTCTTCTGACTACTGAACTTTTCAAGGTGCTGCCTGTTTTAGTTGGTGATATCAGTATCTGCACAACAAAACAAAACATGTCAGTCAGTAGATATGTATGCCTCACTGTGGGATACTCAAGCTGATGCACTTGTTTAAAAGATACAGATACTGCTATGTACAACCTCACCCCTTTATGTATGCCTCACGTATAGCTTTGGAACACCACGCCCCTTATAGCATGTAACCCCACTACAGTAGTATCCCATGTGAGGAAAAGGTAGGCACCTTATGTACTGGCAATGTAAAAGAGGTGGCATCTAATCCACAACTATAGGCCATGACACGGACAACACAGAATAAAACTGATGCATGCCTTAACACACCTGCGTAATGCATTAACGTGTGCATCAGACATTACCACATTTCAGTGGGCTAGATGGATAGGGAAGGCAGAGGCATCACCATTTGTACTTTTGGGGTGGGGCACAGTAACATAATCACTGCTATAAGTGAAAGGAATCTGGGAGGTGGATGTGATAGCCATACACACTGCTAGGAGGTTGGGGGAGTCAGAGATCACATCCTCCATTGTCTGAGTGTAGCTTCCATGATATGAATGCTGGCCAGGTGTACCTCCTGCCACTGTGGTTGGTATGAGTGCTAGAGGCATCCTGTCCAATGGATGGCATACCACACTGGTAATGTTACAAGAACTCCCTGTAGCCCCCTATGTGTGGAAGCAGTAGATGGTTGGTATCTTTGGAACAGCCATGATCTGGCATTAAGCTCAGTAGACTGGCAATGGAGTGGGCTTGTATGAAACTGCAGAAATCAGAGTGGCTGGCCCAGTGGGGTGTCCCTGAGTTGGAGCCAGAAGAGCATTGACCATGACAATGAGAATGTCCATGCCTAGAAGGCAGAGGCAGCCATGGACAGAAGTAACAATGTGGTAGTCCCTGGAACAGTGTGTGCCATTTGCATAAGCCTGGTTTACAACCATGTATCTAGCCCCTAGTATAGTCACAATGAGCATTTTCCAGTATCTTCATGGCTGAACCAATGGAGACTAGCATGGCTACCACAGCCATTATGAGGCAAGTCTGCTTCAGGTCCCTTTATTCCATGTCCTGCATTCCATGCTGCAGTTGAACTTCCACACACAGGCCATGCAACATACTCGTCATCACTGACATGAGAAGCATAGGTGCAGACTGGACCAGGATCACTGACCTGCATATGCACTGATTGATGCAAAGTGTGGCAGCCAGGTCAGGAATGGTCTGAAGTTACACTGGCAATAGCCAGCTAGACACTCCTCCTTGTGGTGGGTGCAGGCATCTTGGAGACAGTGTGGCTGACTGATGCCATCTGTGGTGGTATCTCTTGTCTGGAATGAGTGGAGCTAACTTAGACAGGATGTCTAGTGATAAACTGGAGATACCAGAGGTTTCTTCAGCCCCTTCGCTGTTATCTTAACTCTGTGGAATGTTTGAGAGTGTGTGTGTGGTCAGGTGTTTGCATTGCAAACAATGCTACTGTGCTGTCAGACTGTGCCATGTCCATACTCCCATCTTCATCAACTACATGTGACTCACTGACATTAGGCATGTGCTGGCCTATTGTAATGGACCCTCCAACAGGAAATCTTGCCCTTCTTCACTGTTCCATGTCAGGGTGAACAACTGCAAGATAGGTCAGTAAGGGTGAACACCTCCCTCACACCAGGACAGTACCTGCCATGTCCTTGTTCTCTGTTGCTTATCAGGATGACAGCCCCCCCAGCCAGATAATTCCTGTCATGCTCTTGTTCACTGTTCATTGTCAGGGACACCCCTCCAGCCCAACAGGGCAGTAACCTGTCACATTCTTGTGTTTTGTACTTTATTAGGGTGCGACACCACCCCATACACTTCATTGCTCTGTATCTGTTCCTGTTGATTCCATGAACTTGTGTGTACTCTGCAGTACTGAGGTCCATTGCCTGTTGCCCTGGCTGCATGGCTACATAGTAGTGTACTTTGTTATCCACAATATTCCAATTCATATGGTACCTATCATAATCATCTTCTGCAATATGGCAACTGCTGTTTTTATCATGCTAAAATGGGAAATTTGTATTTATTTATTTATTTATTTAACATTTGTTGATCGGGAATGTCCGACTAGGACAGAGCCTATTTTCAGCAGAGGCCTGGGGAAAAAATTCCAGACGCAGTCTTTGGAATGTGGGAGGGAGCCAGAGTACCCAAAGGAAACCCACGCTAATGCAGGGAGGACATGCAGACTATGGGTCTTGTAAGTCAGTAATTATGTTAATTAGGATAAGGTGCTTTAGCATGATCTTCTCAAAAGCAAAATCCTCCTTTCTTGTACCTAACCATGCATTGATTGAGAGGTCATGTGCATGGTGTACATTTGCATCGATGCTGCAAAACTGGTAGTGCTGCTTATCCATGCTAGTGATGCTTTACTTTGCGCAACCTTGTTGCCTGATGATGAGTATCATGTAGTGTCCAACAGATGCAGCTGTCTACACTGAGATAGAATTTTCCTCCTTGTTTTGACCTGTAGAGTGGATATGGCTTCTTCAGGTACTAGATGCAATAGAGCTCCTGCCTGAGGCAACTAGGAGATGGAAATGTTTCTCTCTTTGCTACAGAAGGACTAAAATGGGCACCTTCTGGGGCAGTATGTCAGCCCCACGTATGGGGGGTTGCCTGGTACTAGCCTTCCAGGACACTGAGTAATGTTACTGTCATCACCCACACTGATGAACAAAGCAAGTACAAGTACAGTGACCTGGAAATAGGCCACTCTAACATGCTGCACCAATGAGGTGCAGAGGCTAGGAAGAAGTATCTAGCTTGCAATTGTAATCATTATATATATAGTGTACATGACACCTGTTGTTGTTACTGCCTTTTGTTGTCAGGGATATCTTAACCTGATTATTGTCTGATTTTGTTATGCAGTAGCAGTAGAGATTATATTTAATTGTGAAGCATGCCTAAGGAGTCATGAAGGCCAACTGGGTAAGTAAGTTTGATATGTTGATAACTGTACTGTAAGACTAAAATAAATGCCTAATACACACACACACACACACACACACACACACACACACACACACACACACATATATATATATATATATATATATATATATATATATATATACTAACGTGTACTAATCTGTGTTTTTGTTTTCTCGTTCTTTTTTGTCACCTTTCACACAGCCAGATGGGGTGCAGGATTAGGTGTAACAATAACCACCTCAGTCTGCACCAACTTTTGTGTGCCTTCTTCCTGGTCATTCGAAGTCCCCAGCCCTGCATCTTTGCAGAGTGATGAAGGCTACCATGTAGAAGGTGACCTAGAGTTCTGGCTGGTGGCATCTGCAATCACCTTTTTGGAGAAGAAAAGGGTGTTCTCCTATGACAGTGGTCTAGAGGGGTTCCTCTGAGTCACCCTGTAGCAAGTGTAGTAGCTATAAATGACTGACTTAGGATGGCAGCTGGATACCTGCATTGACTGTCTGTTGCTGGAGCATTTTCTTGTGTGGCTGATAGAGTTGCATGTCTGTCCTTAGGGTCACCAGAGGCAGTGTCCATCATTGATATCAGCCACAAAGATGACTGACATCTGGATGAGTTACCCTCTGGGTTAGTCAGACAAACCCTCTGTATCCCATCCTGTCTCCCATTATGATCTTCCCCTTGTTTGCTTGTCAGGCACCATACCCTATATGTAGCCCATACATACCTCTCAGCTTTCTACCCCAATAGTTCTGGACAAAGGCAAAAATAATGGAGGGAGGGCAGAGGCCCAAAATCAGGGACAGATTTTTAAGCATTGCTCTAATAAACATAGAAAGTTATTAGCATAACAATCTTTGCATTAGCATGCAGTTTCTGAAGGATATGAAGTCTGAAACTCATATGTCTGTCATTATTTAGTGAGTTCATTCCTTAATTATTTGCCACAAAAAAAATATGAAGAACAGAACAAAAATAAGAGGCCAAAACAATCTAGACATTCTTTAGAATTCTAGACAGTTGAGAGGTATGTCATCCCCCCCAGTCGGTGTCTCTCCACTGTTAACCTCTTGCATTATTACAACCCCTGTCAGTCTCCATCTGATTTGTAATTTTGTTTGTCTCTGCTTCCGTCTGCACACTCTTCTTCACCATGCACATGGTCCTTGCTAGCCCCTCCTCTACATGTCTTTAAAAAGTGGAAAATGGACGTCTCCATTAAAAAAATATGTCCTTCTCCCCTCCACCTGAATTCCTTTCATGTTACTCTTGTTTTTTCCTCTCGTTGTTCTTGCTCCATTTCTGGCTTTATATTTTCCTTTTCTTTCCCATTGATATGATGGACTGAGTTGTCATGTGCCTGTGGTGGCCCTGAAGGCCCTTACTCCTAGTGGCCATATTGCAGATCCAATGAGTGTTGTTGCAACTGTGAATGTGCATTTCAATGATAACACAACCTTCCTGTGCTAGTTCTGGTCACATGACTACCCATAATGCAGCCACTACAGTAACAGGATGGCTGCCATTCATGCAGCTGTAATAATTTACTATGCAGCCCATTGCATGGCATGTCATTGCTATGGTAGCCATCATTCATACCTAATCAGCTGCAGGACACATTGACTAAATGTACTGCATTACTTAGCACAGCACTGTGACATTATGGATCTTACTGAACACCCCTTGTAGTGTCACAACACTTATATTCAGCCAGACTTCAGTTTTCATATGACAGCAAAATGCTCATTTATAAGTGCTTACTTATTGAGATATCTATTTAAATATGAAAAATATGTGGATTTGTATAATTAACACTATAAATAACACTTTAATATCTCAAACTGAACAGTATAAATAGCACAGAGTGTCTTTCAAGCTGTAAAACTTACAGTGCAATTGTGATGTCCATCTTCATCATCATCTAAGGTTTCACCTAAAGACATACATTACTTTGAAAATTATTTAGTTTTGGAAATGTTAATGTACATGTGGAAATATTGCATATTATCTTAATTATAAATAGCAATATCACTATTATAGACATAACAGTGAGAGGATACTTTTTATTCCAGTAATATTCTCTCCTATCAACATATGCAGCCTCATTAAAGATTCTAATCTTAATTTCTTTATCTTGTACAGTCATTTAACAACTTATAGGTTTTACTAATATAATGCCTTTCCTATATGTTCCCATTCCACCAGATTAATTATTATACTGTAAGCCTCTTTGACTTCTATTCTATTAGTTCTTTTACTTTCTGAAAATCTTATACATTTCTCTTTTAACCATACATCTGTTATTAAGTTCTAAAAATGCAATAAACTATTACATTTCTATCCAAGGCTCCCCTTATCCATCTCTCTACTTCTGTCAGTCCAGCTTCCTTTTATTTACTTGGTTTGTAGCAACATTTTCACTTTGTGTTTATTGTTGGCTTCATATTGATTTCTTTCCAAAATGAAAAAGCAACAAAAATGGATAGATTTTTCGTTAAAATTATATCAGTACTGAATATTGTGTCACTCATTTGACCTGTAGCAGCTATCCTTTGTTTTGTTTTTTGTTTTTTTCTGGGTTGATTTCTTTCCATTTTTCTGTTCCAATCTAAATCCCACTTACCTCACTTTTCCCCTTTTCCTCTTCCCACCATTTTCTCATATTTGTAAACCCTTCCATAAGTTCCCTTACTTCTTTTAATGTTGGTGCCTCATTCTTTTTCACCTTCCTAGTTATTGCCTTTTTTGTACTTCCAATAATAGCATCAATAATGTCAATAAATGTTTTAGACTTGGTTTCAAAGTTGTACTTAATATTATCATTTCCTTGGACAGTTCTAGAGGCTTCCCAACTATTATATTTGTAATTTCTTGTAGCACTAGTTTAAATATTCTTAGTTTGCAGCATCCCCAACAGGATGTCTGTGGCCAGTGGTCATGAAGTTCCAAACATAACAAATGGCAGTGACAATATATTGTTTGTCTCCTACCATGAAGTTTCACACCATATGCCCTCAGTAGCAAGTAGCTGTCTCATTTATGAATATATGACTGCAAATAGGCCAATATAAATAACAAGTAGCAAACAGCAATACTGTAGGACATTCTAGATTAACAATCTTAGTGTCATTTTTTTCTTACACATTGCCCTTTCATATGTTGCTTTTATTAATCGGTAGAGAACTAGACCCCCAAAATATTAGGACACCATAAGGAGCTATGGGTATTAATGGATGCGAAATGGAAGGAGTGCTCTACAGACACTTGGGGTCCCAAGCAGTTGAAACTCACTGTCTTGAAGCCAGGGACTTGAGCATCGTGTAGCTCAGCTAGGCCGCTACTCATGCATAAACTCAAACATGAGTTCAAGCAAGCAACTACCAGCAGCTTACATTAACTCACTATTTGAGATTGAGCAAGGTGAATGCAGCAGCCTTGGTGAGGGAGAGACAGGGGGTGCGAATTTGGCTTAGGGAACAGGTCTCAATGAATTGGGAATCAGGGACAAATCCTGAAATGATCAATGACAATCACGGACACTTTTAAAATATTAGTATTATTAACCTGAGACATTGACAGAATAAGAGAATGTGGTTTAATATATACTTTCTGAAGTAAAACTCTATAACACTAATTATTTTCATTATTTATTAAGTATAATTCACCACCTTTTCTCCAAAAGTCACAATTTTTAGGAGGTATTAAGACAGAGAGCTAAAATGTGAGCCAAATTCAGGTGAGGAAGGGAGTTTTAGGTTTAGGGAGCAGGACAGAGATTTTTGGTTAAGGGGTAGAAAGGGAATCTTAGAGTTTGGGAGCATTAAGCAGGTCTTTGGGTTAGGGTTAGGGAGCAGGAGGGAGTTTAGGTGTAGGGAGTTGGAGAGAGTTTTAGGGTTAGGGAGCAGGAAGAGATTTGTAGGGTTAGAGATAGGGTTCTGGTAGAGCCATAGGAGATAAGAAGTTACAGGAAATCAAGTTAGTGGGAGATCGAGCACTTGCCTATTCAAGCAAGTGACAGCGAGCAAGTGCATTATGAGTATATACCACGTGACTTATAGTAGAGCCAAAGGTAGTATAAAAAGACCCTGTTGGTGTGAGGGAATTAAAAATCAGTCCTTGTCCTTACCCATGTCACACGATGACATCATGCACAAATTAATCTGCATGTGCACACACACAAAACAAAACTAGTGTTAATTATTCACATAGTATTGAATTTTATTTGCAACTAATAAACATGAAAAAATAATAGAGAGAGTGATAGTGTGTACTGCAGAATCTTCTTTACTCAGGCCCCTAAATTAGAATTTAAATTATTGTATTTGAAAAACTTGATTTCCAACCTTATTCACATCACTGAGTGAATGATTGATATGACAATAGGAATTACCTATATACTTTGTGACTTCTGTAAATACTTCATGGTGTGAATACATAAATGTCTGGAAGTTTAGTGCAGAGGATTAGGGCTGTCAACTGCTAATGAGCTTCATTCATAATCCAGGGCTAGATTCTCTTGCCTCCATCTGACCACTGAGTGACTCTGAGGAAGTTATTTTACCAGACACTACTTCCAGGTCACAGTTGAAGAGATGCTTGCACCTAGTGGATTTTTGCAGTTGTGACGACCCTCCACTAGACCAGTAATCAAGGAGCCTCAATCCTCACCACTGGCACCTGCAGGAGGACATTCACTGGGAGGATAACAGGTGCTCACACAGTATTTCCAGATGCAGCTCTCTGCATCAAGTGCAATTTTCCTTAAGAGCACACAGAGACCACAGTCAGTCCAGCGATGGTTCCTCAACCTTTCTCCAGATACCCAATAAGACTCCCCACTGGCATAGCTATAGAGTTGAGATCCCAGCTGAGTGACCAAGCCAAGACCTCCAGCACCCTCTCTGTCCAATTAGTGCTTTGTGTCACTGCCCAAGTAGCTGACACACACACTCTTTGAGGTTTGATTTACACACACACACACACACACACACACACACACACACACACACACACACATACACACACACACCTGGGAAAGACTGGCATAAGTTTACTAACTATGCCTTCTTCTGCCCAGACTATAAGGTAGCTTCCACAGCCACCAATCACTCCTTATGAACTAATTTAGTGCCCTTAACAAAGGGTTCCAACAAAGGGTTCCAATTTTACTGTGTAATATTAATACTAATACAAATGGTAGTTTGACCAAGAGCAAGGCTATTAGGAGTAAACCACACAGAGTCACCAAATAAATATGCAAGTATTCTCAAAACTTAAATATCTCTACACAGACCAGCCACAATGAAAGTTTTAAATATATTTAATAGTAAACAATAAAAGAACAAGGCAATGTTTGTTTGTGTCTTTCGGCTTTTCCCGGTTAGGGGTTGCCACAGTGGAACTCCGGTCCGCTAATGATTGGTAGTTGATTTTTACGTGCCGAGTTACCAGTTCTCAATACCAAATATATATTCACAGTGACATCAGAGTTTAAACCACAGGAAATATTTAAAATAACATTGCGGTACAGGCTCACACAAATAAAGAAAAACAAAATCTAAACTAAGCTTCGCTATATTCCTGACTGTATCTAAGAGAATTACTATGCCCTAATAACTTACTTAGAGCAAGGCAAATGTGGTGAATGATTCTTGTAATTGTTGTCAGGTCCAAGAAAGAAGGCAGAATGATCTGCCTCACTGAGATATTATTCAAAATAATATCTACAATATTACTGCTGAGATAGCTTGCAGAATGACATCATTTCAGGTCATCTGACTTCTAGTTCTCATGTGAACCCTCACTGCTGGCAGCTGGCAGTATTTAGCATCTACCTGTAAAAATAACCAGACAAGGGCTTTTACTCAGATCTCTGGCAGGTGCTGAATGTCATAAAACAATTGCATTCCTTCAAGCTTCCAGACTAGCCATTAGTTCACCCCAAAGGAAATACAGAAAGCTTCCTAGTACAGACATTGTGTCTCTAGATGCATTGAAAAATCTTTATGGCCTAGCCTATAAAGTAATTTAATTTCAAATATGTTTCTAAAGTTTGCTGGACTTAGGTTAACCCTCCAGTTTCCTCTGTTAACATATACGTTTAAGTTACAATAGTGCATGTACACTTCCGTTCTCTTCCAGTAGGGCACACTTTGGATACATTTTAAGCACACGCACTTTACAAATACCTTTTCAACACAAACTTCTGTACAAAGCAGTTTGATATACACATGACATACAGTTCTAATACACTGTAACACAAGCATCTTGTATAGATTAGTTTGATATTCACAAATGACATAAAATTATTTGCAAAATTCCAGCTAGCTGTGCTGGAAGTACCTCCATTTGTCACACCAGTTAGCAAATGAAAAAATAAAAATGTTGAACTGTCTACCTCTGATGCACGTGGCTGAAAATACGAATGTCAGTGCTGTGAAATACTAAACTCCATAGCAATTCCATTCACTGGAGAAATGGAATCAGATTTTGAAGCAGTCAGTTGCATTCATCTAAATGACAAAGTGGCTAGGATGGCAGATGTGTGATTGACTACTACACTCTTTTTGTTACCCCCACAGCAGGCAACAGCTGAAGTACAAAGATTGGACAAAGGAGTGTACGATATGATGCAGGGTTTATTTTGCCTTCATTTATCCAAACCATTATTAATTTATTACTTTTCAGTTCCTGTTTTATTATGTTTAGGGTTGCAGGGAAGCTTGAGTCGATTGTCCTCCTCATTGTGCATATGGCAGAGAAACACTTCTACATAGTATGCCAGTCCTTCACTGCCTAAGCAATTACCAGATAAAAATTATCTTACATTGTTGAGACCATTCACAACTACCTACTGAAAGAGTTATAAAGGTCAAGAAATTGTCAATCTACATTTTATAAAAAGACGTATAATCCACTTGTTACGGTTGTGGTTTAAAATTTGCTTGCATAAATACAAAGTGTAGCATCAAGGAGTCTGTCTAGTTTTGTTTTGCAAATCTGGAAAATAAAATACTTCAATAGAATAATATGGCCTGGTGTTTAACAACAGTTGAATCTACATAGTTTATGATGTATCCTATTCTTCTATTCTTTGTGATTTTTTTGAAATATTGCTTTTAGTTTTTAGAAAATTGTAGAACCAATATAATTCCTGAAAATATATTTTGTGAAGCAGCTACAAATCACAGCATCAATGTTTTGATATTCACAGAACATAGCTTTACTCTTTTATAAACTACAGATGGTGTGTTACAATTTTGACATAGCTTTTGTTGATATTTGTTTCAGTGTCATTTCATTGTAAGGGAATTGTTTTCACTCATAAATTAAAATCTTGCAATACCATATTGGTAATTGACATCACATCACTAGTTAGCAAATAACATTCCTTCAAACTGACACACTGAATTTGCATTTTGCCAAATGGACTGACATAAAATTCAGATGTCTAGTTCTGCAAATGTCTAGTTTTTTGTGTACCTCCATATGGGGAAGCATCTATGTGTTCCCATATGGGGAAGGGGCTGCATTGGTACTGTCTCTACACATTTTACTCTTCCCAAAGGCCATGTGATTTCGGACTGGTTATATTTATATAGCTGGTGTCCGGGGAGTGGAAGGAACTTGCTCTCCTACAGAAATTTGATAGAAAGATCTTGTGTAATATGCAAATTTAAAAACATAGAACTTAATTTATATGATATGAGCCAATTTGTTCCTGCACACTGAAAATGTTATTAGAGCTTAAAACAAATGGTGAAAGGTAAGAAGTCCTGGAGCAGTGAAGGGTCATGGGTGTGGATTAAAAACAAAGTTTAAAAAAGCAACCTTTACAGAGCATTTTATACAATGCATTCAGACACTTTTTGTATAATGTATTTTAAAAAAATTGCACTTTATTCAGCTGTTCTTACTGTAACTGTCTTTGCTGTTCTATGTGCTCTTATCTGTTCGGTTGCTCTTACTCTGCACTTATTACTGCTTGTTAGTAGCCTCCTAATTACTGCCTTCTGCGCTTGTTTTTAGTAATTTGTTAATTTAATTGCAAAAAAAAATTCTAAGCTTGTTTCCTGCCTTTCCTGTAACTAGTCTAGACCAGATACAGATTTGATGTATCCAGGACTGTTTGCAAGCTATTAAGCCCCCAAAGCCTTTCTGTGTTGGAGGGAAGCCTTCTAGCTTATCAGTGAGAGTGGTAAGCGCTAGGTAGCTTATCTACCACAAGAGTGGTTTCTGGACCAGGAATTGTAGTTTATTGGCCGTTTGAGCAGTTTTCCATCTCTTTCAACTTTCTGGTCTAAAAGCCCACGTTTGCGCTTTTCCCACCTTTCCTGTAACTAGTCTAGTCCAGATACAGATTTGCTGTATCCAGGACTGTATGTAAGCTTCTGAGCCCCCCCCCCACAAGCCTTTCTGTGTTGAGGGGAAGCCTTCTAGCTTATCAGTGGGAGTGGTAAGCATTAGGTAGCCTACCTACCACAAGAGGAGTGGATTCTGGCCCAGAAATTGTAGTTTATTGTCCGTTTGGGCAGTCTTTCTATCTTTTTTAACTTTCTGGTTTAAAAGCCTGCACTTGCACTTGTTTCCCACCTTTCCTGTAACTAGTCCAGTCCAGATACAGATTTGCTGTATCAAGGACTGTTTGTAAGCTTCTGAGTGGTGCTAAAGTCTGCTCTTCAATTTTTCCTTAGATCTGCTAGTTCTCTCCTTTCCTGCACTTTTACTAGCTTATTAGTCTAGCACTTTACCAGACTTCTTGAAGCAATTATTGTAGCACACATAAGTACTATCAGTACTAAATGTTCTACAAGGAAACAGCTCCAGTACTTATTATTAATGCCCACCCCTCCAGGCATGTCTAAATGTCAGTTTCCTGTGCTTTCTCCTATTAACCTGGTGAACTTAGGCATCCTGAGGAAATTTAGCAACTGCCTCATGTACACCGACAACCCTCTCCTCTTACTTCCCAACACTCAGACTTGTGAGAGATGCACTTATATATCCAAATTGGAAGCCACACACTCTCCAGCCAAGACCGGAATAGCTGGTCAAGACGAGAAGGTCAACACTTGCACCACACCACATGGAACACATCACCCTCCAGAACACACACCAGCACTGCCTTCACATAAAAACACAAACCACGCACCCACTTTCGTGGAGGATCCCAATAAAACTCTACCCAAACAGCAAAAACCTCCAAGGGAAAAACACTGTCGACTACTACAACACAACACTAATCACGAGACACATGACTGTTCTAAACAGTGTGCCATTCAATCAAAGCCCCTAAGGCAAAAAAGCATGCCCAACACACTAGTCATAGGTGACTCAATAGTGAGGCACACTGATGTTCCACTCACTAGGTTGAATAAGGAGAAAGTAAAGGTCAGCTGCCTGTCAGGTGCCAGGATCTACCACACAACACATGCACTCAGGTCCCTCAACAACAGATACAAATATGACTCAGTCATTGTACATGTGGGTGTGAATGACCTGAGACATACCTCCCTGGACTACATGAAAAGAGACGTGGAGGAGCTCTCGGACTATGTAGCCCAGGTGGGTATGACCCTAGCCCTGAGCAGCATCCTACCATCACCGAAAATGATACCACAGTACTAGCAGAAAATGATTGATTTCAACAATTGGCTAAGTTTCTGGTGTCACTCTAAGGGGATCCAGTATCTGTCTGCCTGGGATGACATGATTGACAGACCTCGATGCTTTGCCAGAGATGGCCTGCATCTGTTGCCCCTGGGCTTCTGGATACTGGCCAAGGCACTTGCCACCCCTATAGTGCCTTTTTTAGGTGGTGTTCCAAAGACCAAATTACCACCATAACAGCTACAAACAAATGCAATCTAAGGGTCATGCTGCTCAATGCTAGAAGTCTAAATCTCAAAATGCACGCGCTCGAAGCACTCCTTAAAATGGAGGACCTCGACATTTGTGCTGTAACAGAGACCTGGTTCAAGGCAGCTGAAAGCACCCTTACACTACCAGGCTATAACTCTTTCCACACCTTTCGGCCCCAGAACTTGGACCGAAGCTCCAAAGGCAGTGCTGTTTCCATATTCATAAAGGATGCGCACACCTCCAGACTGGTAGCACAACATAATGCATCACAGATACTTCAGGTGCAGCTAACACTGGGTAAGACAGTGATTCAGGTCGTAGCCTGCTATAGGTCCCAAACCATGTCCCAAGACTCACACTCCATGTTCCTAAGTACCCTGGAGAATATTAGGGTCCAACCTAATAGTCTCATACTAGGCTACTTCAACTACCCCTCCATTAACTGGGAAAACTACTCATGTACCAATACACTTGCCCAACGTTTCCTGGAGTTCATTAATTCCAATGCCATGGACCAGCTCGTTCTTACCCCCACTGCAGGTAGCAACATCCTTGACCTGGTCATTACTAACGTTGGCGACTGTTGCTCTACACCAATAGTCAGCTCCTCCCTGGTTATATCCGACCATAAACTAATCACCTTGGAAATCTACATCCCATCCCCCACCCCCACCCCCCGCAAAGGTAACACCATGAAAAACTTCTGCAAAGCAAACTTTGGGCTCCTAAAATAGAGGTGGCTAATGTCATGGCACCCATGCAACTGGAGAATAGTTGCATGACTGCTGAATCATACACCAATACACTGTACGAACACTTACACAAATGCATGGATCTCGCCATACCTAATAGAACCAAGATGCTCTCCTCCAAAAAAAAAGGAAGCCAATCTGGTGGACCCCTGCCATAAACAAACTCTACAACAGAAGGAGAAAACTGATGTGGAATAACGTGAAGTCCCAAGACTAGAAAAACTCCCTTATCAGCCTCAACAAAAAGTTGAGATCCTTCATCAAATCCTCTAAAGCTAGCTATGAAAACAGAATTGTAGCAGACAGTAAAGACAACCACAAGGCCTTCTATAGTTATGTAAAGAATCTCCACAGCAATACCCAGATTTGCTCTGAGCTACTGCACAATGGTACCTCCTATACTGAGCCAACAGATATTGCCAATATACTGGCCTACAGATTCAGTGCCAACTTTACCCCTCCCCCCTAAGGACCAATCACAATACCAGTAGATTGCCAAGCACCCAGTATCACTGCTGCACAGCTTAAAACAGCACTGTCCAAGGCCAAGAATACAGCTTCTGTGGGACCTGACAATATCCCTGGCTGTGTTCTACATGAACTACAGAGTGAACTGGCACCTCACCTGTGTGCCCTGTTCAATCACAGCCTCACCTCAGGTTTTGTCCCTAACATATGGCGCACTGCTACAGTCATCCCTCTCCACAAAGGAGGAGCAAATACAGACCCTGGGAACTATTGCCCCATTAGCCTGACGAGTCTGATATGCAAAGCTATGGAACACATCATCATCGTGGACCTAATAAACAAGGCTATAGGGAATCTCCAAACTCTGGATCCCACACAGTTTGGTTTTGACTGGTCCTTACCCTTATACAATAACTTGCTGCTCAACCTGGTTGACTTCTCTGAGTCAGTTAGCAGAGCTGTGGATGAAGGCAAGGTGGTTCATACAGCCTACCTTGATCTGACCAATGCCTTTGATACCATTCCCCACTCAGGAATCATAGAAAAACTCACTAAGCTAGGTATCAACCCCTGTATCACTAGGTGGGTTGCAACCTGGTTCACAGATAGAACCCACAGTGTGAAAGTAGCTGACTCCAAGTCAGACTGCCGACTAGTCACTAGTGGAGTCCCACAGGGTTCAGTCCTGGGTCCTCTCCTGTTTGGTATCTACTTCTCTGAAGTCCAGGCCAACATGAAGGGACTCTGGCTGACAAAGTTTGCAGATGATTGCAAGTCAGGAGTTATTATTAACTCCCCAAGTGATGTTGACATCCTGCAGAATGGCCTCAGTGAGACCAACAACTGGTGTCAGAACCATGGCCTTAAGCTCAATGCCAAAAAATGTGTTGTCATCCCCTTTGGGAAAAAACCCAGTTCCCATGAATTACCACATTAATGGCAGTCCACTGAATGCAGAAGGCGTTATAAGAGATCTGGGAACACAGGTTGACAGCAACCTCTCTTTTGATCACCACATTGCCACTGTGGTTAGAAAGTCCTTCTATGTGGCACACCTCATTACTAAGGGTTTTGCATCCAGGAAGAAAGAGGTCATTGTCTCCCTCTAATCTTCCCTCATTAGGCCAATCATCGAGTACAATGCCCCATTTGGCATGTACCTCACTAGGCACCTGCAACAACTGGAGAGGCCACAAACGTACCTCACAAAGAGGATCCTAGGCCTTAAACACTTTTCCTATATGGACAGACTCAAAAAACTCCAACTATTCTCTGTCTCATATTGCCTACTTAGAGGCGATCTCTGCTTGACTTACAAAGCTTTGTCTGACCCAGCTCTGTTAGAAATGCTACATCTAAAGAAATCCCAATCCCTCTGCACCACAAGCTCCAGAGACCTCAACCTCATTACCACAATCAATAGAACGTACTGAGGGACAGGTTCATAACCCAGAGACTGCCCATGCTATGGAATACGCTTCCCATACATGTCAAGCAGAGCACCTCGCTGACCCACTTCATGAGAAATCTTGATTAGTGGATGTGAAATAGAAAATTCACTCCGGGGATAACTCCAGCTGCTCTACTCAACAGAGGCTCTGGGAACTAAGGTCAGGTGGCATGATGCCAGGGTAATTCTATGGCTAGGTTTGTAAAGGCCCCAGGGCCATTAGCCTAGTACACACCTATGAACCTAAATGTGATTTATACAGAAAATGCTTAGGACTGATACTGAAATGATAGGAAAAGTGGCTGTCCTACCTAAACATATCTTACAAATTGCCTGTACTGATACTATGGAGTCAGAAAATGTCTTGTAAGACATCAATAAAATTTACTTCTGTTTTAATGTGCTGCAGACTCTTTTGTTTCCAGCTAGACAGCCACACAGACAACAACAAGAAGACTAAAATGGAGGAATATGGGAGCGACTCGAGAGTTTTACAGACAGCAAACATGTTGCAAAAGTTGGGTTCAGTGGGGAGGCCTTGATACATGAATGAATGTAGGAAGTGGCCCATTAGGACTATTGCAGAAATATCAGTCGATATGTCAATGTGGATCCACTTGGCCATTATCTTAATCAAACTGGGCAACATCAAAGAGAGAGTTCTAATTGTCACAGGCTGGAATAAGTAAGAGCAAACAATGAAAGAAGACCTGCTTAAGAGAAAGGGGAAAATATTTTTAAGAGGTTAAGGACACATTTCAGGTTAGTGAAGGAGAAACTGTCTGAAGAAGGAACAGGTCCATAAAGCAGTATAGGGGTACAGGACAATAATTGAGGGGAAGGCATTGTTTAGTAAACAATTTGTGGAGGGGGGAGGAAAGGATATATGTGGGGTACTGGGAAGCTGCAGGAGCTGAAGAGAATACAGGAAGAGCAAGAGTGTGAGAAGAGTGAGTGGCAGTGGAATGAAATAAGGTGGGGAGCATGAGACATGTTTAAGGAGCTCTGAGGAGTAGGGACAAGTTATTGTACAAGGGTAAGGACCAGTCATAGATGGCATGAAACTACAGTCAGTTTGTGAAGGGAAGGGGTAATGCAGACTGAGGAGTGTTGCAGGTATGGGAAAACAGGAACAGATAATTTACCCATGTACTGGGAATATGACAAGGTAAGGATGTTGTATGAAAAATAATAGACACTTGTGAAAGAATGGCGTGAAGGAAGTGTTGAGAAGTTGTTGGGTCGAGCATTTTGGGACGGACAGTGCAGAAAGAAAGCACAGCAGGGTGAAAAGTACAAAGTATATCTGTTTAAGCTGATGGGTAAAACGTGTGACAGAAGAGTGGTGAATGATAAGCACAGAAAGGGGATTCCTGCTGAATGGATAGAATGTGTACATGATACCAGAACGTGTACATGATAACAGAACATATACATGATAATAGAATGTGTACATGATACCAGAACATGTACATGATAACAGAACATGTAAATGATAATAGAATGTCTACATAAGACAGCCAAGGAAGTAGACACCAGGTGTTGATCAAATGATTCACACTGGAAGACAGAAGATTGTGTGAGGAGCAAATGAGATCATGTCCATATTTATATAGATGTACTGTAAATTTATTATCTAACATCCTAAGTTGGCTGTAAACATACTGTTCTATAATTTATATTTAAAATATTTAAAATTAATAAAACAATACAACAAATCCCAATTTAAAGCCTTTTGTGGTATCCACTACAAGCAGAGGTGATGGGCTGAAAACTGAGATTGAGTCAAAGATGATAGTCAGGTAGATCAACTATACTCATCTATAGCCAAATAAATATTACACATATTCTTTTATATATCAATATGTTTTTTGTTCTTTGCATGTGACAAGTTTTGCAGAACCAGTTATGTGCAATTTTAAATATGCAATAATTTATTTATAGACTGTTTACTATGACTTCTGTTGTATTATTTATTTATTTATTCATTTCTTAATTTATGTATGTTTTAGAACAAAACTGTTCATCCTGTTTCAGTAATTATGAAATAAAAAAAAATCTCACAAACATTTCACAGATATACATAGAGAAGCAATCCTGAAATAGTTTGACTATCATCACATTATTATTAAAACAGGTACTTAGACTAGATCTGTGGTTATTGTTTTTTGGACACACATTTTCATAACAGCTGCCTGGATGTGTATATGTTTGCTGTTTAGCAAAACCTGCACAATATGGACGAATGAATGAAGATAGAATTACTTTCTACAGAACTGACCTAAGACAGTGCAATGAGTTGGGAGGGTGGCCTAATGGTTAAGGTGTTTGCCTTACAAACACAAGGTGCAGGGTTTGAGTCTCATAAGGGATAATTGGCTAGGCTTAATATGGCTCACAAGGACAGTTAGCTTAGTACTAATCTATGAACCTATGAGTAACTGTTCAGAGCTTACATTGCAATATGTTCCTGCTCACTACAACATAAAAACTTTATTTACACATAAACATTTGTAATTAGGCCTTGGCATGGGATTTAGCTAAAACAGGTGCTTGATGTCTGCAGCTTTGGTCTTGTTGTGCATGGTTTTGTCATGGCTACACCAATAGTCTACCACACAGATGCGTGTAACTGATTTGGAAACATTGAATCTGCCTGCAGAAGAGGATTGTATAGTTGTTAATTCTACCTCTGCATACAATAATCAGTATTACAAATCCATGGCCAGTTTCATATTAATAGTAATATTCATCTATATCTGTTCCATGCACATTTAAGCACCTTCCATTTTAATGTATTTGAACCTTGTTAAGTATTGCCAGTCTTGCAAAGAAGCAACATTTCATCAGTTTTTGCACACACACACACACACACACACACACACACACACACACACACGCACACGCACACGCACACACACACACACACACACACACACACACACACACACACACACATACAAAGATCATCATCTTTTAACCAGTACTTCCTCTGCTATGTTCGTGTACTGCCATATGCCTTCTATTGTCATTCCAAATGTGTGTTTACTGTATATTAAAGAAATGTTTTATCTTATTATATCAAAGTGCCCTCTTTAATTCTGGAACAGAGGCTAATGCACACACTACTTCATTCCTGAAGTGGATTATACAAATTAGTTTTCCTTAAGGTCTGCTGTCAAACACTAAGTTGCATAATTCCTTATTTTAAGCTCTTGGTGCTGGTGGGCAATATACTGCACCTGGGCTGTTATTCAGATGTCTTACTTTGTGAATACAAGTGTTGTTTTGTGAGTGCAGGTTTGGAGAAACATTTTAAAATACTTCTGTAAATGTGTTGTAGGTAAATGTATGGTGCTGTATTAGTTTCATACTTCTTGTTCAAAAATACATGCTGATAAAAATATGTTGTTTTATTACTCTTTCATGTGAATTAGAGATATATTTAAAATTTGTCCCGGATTTTGGGCCCTTGTCACAACAAAATTAAGGGTACTGTCCAGCATTCTAGAGCACAGAAGTTTAGAGTTTTGGTCAGCATGGAGGAGACAGTAAAAATCTAAGAAAAAAGAACAATTAAGCATATAACATATTCACCAGCTATTTCTCTAACAAGCACCATACCACAACATATGTATATGTGGAGTGCTACAAGACCACAAAGTTGAATTTGTATTATCAGATATTTTACTAAGACAAAATAGCAATACTAAAAACTCACACAAACAATAAGAAGACTAACCCCCCAAAAAAATATCTATGCATCTGTTTGGTAAATCTTGTCATCTCGTTACAACACATCTATAGTGCACTCTAGGAGGGACACCGTGTACAGTAGGCAGGCTGCAGCTTTTCCTTCCACACTAACCTCCCTCCGGCACTCAACTGGTATGCCCTCTGACCTTGGCACCATCACACACAGAAATACTGAAGGCTGTGGCTCTGGAGTGAGTGGTACCCCTACCCCTTATATGTGCCCCATCTCCTTGTGTGTGGCAGTAAAGCTGCCCCTGCAGTGGGGAGACACAATGAGAAGAGGCAAATGAAGTTGTCTGACAAGCCTAAAAATAGTGAAACAGGTGAACCTGAATTGAAATAAGGTCATTTACCTTTCGGTGCAGTCAACTACCACTCCCTCTATCCATTCTCCCTGGTTTAGTGCCCACTTCTGATGCATTACAGTATAATTTAAAACTTCCAGCATGAAGCATATGTCTAGAGGTAGGAGGCACCACAATAAAGCATGCAGAGATAAGTATATACATGACCACGTGTATTCTGTAAGTATAGGAATGATCACTGTCATGCTCCCCAGACATAGTGGCAACAAAACATATCTCATTAAAAATGTCGAGCACATCAGTGAAAAACTGATCAGTGTAATAGGAGGTCCATCACCACTGCAAACTGTCTATGCATAATGCATTTCCTCAGTGTGGCTACATCAATACTGCTGTCAGTATTCATGTAAAGCAGGAATGAAAGTGACATATGTGGACCACAATACACTGACATTAAGGCATGGCTGTGTTGCCAGCTACCATAGCAAACAACAGTAATTCTTAACACAGGCAACTGCATGCATCTAACCATATCCAATTTATATCATGAATTGCCCACCCATGCATTCATCCAGAGAGTATCGGTGGAAAATCTTTCAAGATTTTTAAATGTAATGTTATACTGTGATTCACTGAGTTAAGTTGTTATTAAGTCAATAAACAGTAATGTGCTAGTTAATGTTTCTTGTCTGCATACTGTATCATTACAGAGTATGACTTATATTATCCTGTTGATTTATGCTGTCACAAGCTGTATTGTATTATTATTATATTACTTATGTTCCTGTAGATAGCATATTATCTGTAGTTCATGTGTTTATGCACTGCATAATGATAGTCACTGTGATAGGAATGAACACCTATCCACATGCAGCTGTAAAACATTGCATTGTATAGCAAATACTGAGGTGTTTTCTATGCCTTTTATGTCAAGTGCCAAATAATGCTAAAGGCAAGAAGAAGTAACTACTTTAGAAAATACAGTCCTCTCGCAGGCCCCATGGGAGCATAATCTAATGTGAAATATACAAAGGTGATCCCCCTCCTGGGAAAACTCTAAATAACTATGGCAGGGTGTGCTGCATCAGAAAAAGGCAATCAGTGACAATGGCAGGACTTTGTTTATAAAGAGTCATTGACATGGTTGACAGTCCACATAGAAAGATATGCAAAATTAGTGAAGCAAATAATGTCACATGTTGGGGAACAGAAGCACTTTCTAGGTAGCTGATCAAGACAGAGGCATTTCACCCCCTTTACTAGGTCTGAGGTATCTAGAGTCCTCCATGGTGGTGTCTTATGATATTGATAGAGCAGCTTCTTCATCAGATAGTGCAGGTCTCTCAGTATGATCAGTCTGCTTACTATAAGACATACATGTTGAACAAACACACATTCAGAACAGATAATGACCAATCATACCTCTCAACCTCTTACAGCAAAAAATCTGGACAAAGCCATGAATAATGGGGGGAGAAAAGCTCAAATATAGGGACTTTTTTATATATTGCTCTTACAAACTTAGAAAGTTGAGAGAATAATGAGTTTTACATTAGCATGAATTTTCTGAAGGGTATGAAGTCTGAAATTCGAATGTCTGTCATTATTTTCTGACTTCAGTCTTTAATGATTTGCTAGAAAACCACAACTTTATTAAAAATGGACCAAATGTTTGAGGCAAAAATCTATTCATTCTGCAAAAATCTGTACATTTGAGAGGTATGTGACCAATTCATGTTCTTGTGTCTTGTCCCCAGTACTTCATTTGCAGTTACCTCATGACTACAGGTTGAACATGCATCTAACCTCGATATGTTGTATAGTTCACATTGTTGTGGACAGAAATGCAAGTAACACTTTCTCATGGTCACTTAGGCTGGCATCTTATTCATTAATATTGTTTGGGATGTAAAAATTCAAGTTTTTAATTAGGGCCATAGGTCTCAAATAATCAGAGACATATTTCAACAGTATCAGGGACAAACCCAGAAAAAAATCAGAGATATCAGGGACATTTTTGAACTATTAATACTATTAACTTGACACATTGGCAGAATAAAAGAATTTTAATTACTATACATTTTGTGAAATAAAAAAATCTATACCTCTTACTTACTGCCATTATTTATTGAGTATAATTCACCACTTTTCCTCCAAGAGTCACCAGTTTTAGGAGGGATTAAGAGGGACAGAGCTAAATTTTAGAGTCTAAATCAGGGACATCCCCTGGAAATCAGGGACAGTTGAGAGATATGATTAGGGTTATCATTTTACATGGAACAGTCCCTGTTTGGGAAATTGTACTCTGTGAAAAAAAACACAAAAATGGCATACATCCTGAGATTTTAGGACTAAAAATATTTTCTAAATTTTCTCTAATAGTCGCATTAAAACCATTATTTTGCATCTGAAATACTTTATTATTTTATGAAACAAAATAAAAAACACAAGTTCTATAAAAGTGAAGTCCAGTCCTTTATACTGGTTGTACGTATTGTTTGTTCTGCAAAACTGCACATTTCCATTAATAATGTTCCACTTTGGACACATGAAGAGGTGGCAAACCAATTTTTCAGAGGTTCACTTAGACTAGCACTTTATCAGTTATTGTTATATTTGGTATTCTTTAACAAGTAACCATGCTAAATTTGGATGCAGATGAGCATTCCATTGTCCAGTACTCTGTGCATATTGCCTCTTATAGTACTGCCCATCCCTTAATGCCAAACATGGAGAATGTGGGCACACTGCCCACTACATATGGCCAGGGATACACAGAGTCTCAATGCATGATCATACTGCTAAATGCTGATGAAACTGTATCAAACAGGGACAGATCTAGACATTGGGAGTGTTTGGTTTGTAGTATTACTTTTTTGGGGATGCCGAAGTGAGGTGTGGCTTGAGCATGGAGCTGTATAGGGGAGTACATGCTTCAGATATATAACTGCCCACACCAAAGCATGGCCCTAGCATGAGACTGCCTAGCAGATGGCATGCCTCTAGTATAAGACTAAATAGGGGCTAGAGATAAGTTTACATACTTCCTGTTGCCCGTCATGGCCCAAACAACCTGATAGCTGTACTCTCAAGCTACAGATATACAGCACCCAGTCTGAAAGACTTTTCAGTGGCAGACATTACTGGGCTGGATCATGAGCAGATGATGTACATGGATCTAGAAATGCTAAAGGAAGACAAGGCATGCTGGATACATCTCTGGATATGAGCCCTGTCGCTCCAAAATGTGGCCATCCCTGTGACTCTGCAACTCCTTCCCACATAGCAATAGAGGACACCACATAGCATGACTTTTCGCCTTCTGGCAGTTAGCATGAAGGATTAAGGCTACAAGCTGTTAACAAGTTGCTTCCTGTATGCCATGGGAAGATTTCCTCATCCTCCATATGCCTACAGTGTGCCTCTGAGCAAGTCACTTAAGGAGACAGTGCTCTGTGGCAAATGGGAAATTGGGATAGGCTACTCAATGGTCTCCTGAGTTGCATGATTAGTAACTACCTATGAAACTAGTCTTAACTTGCCTTTTCTAAACTTGGTATCCTGAAATCATGGCCAGCCATAGGCAAGCTAAACATCTTCCAAGGGTGCTGCTCTCACTTCTTTGGTGGGCACCTTTCTGATATTTTTTTATTTTCCTGACAAAGCAGCTGCAGCACCTTAGGGTGGAAGGGCTATAAAGACTGGCCATTTGATTTGTTGGCTTCCCATTCCATCCCACCTTTGATATACCTAGATAAAGAATCAGGCAGATCATGGGTAAGAATAAGCAAGAAGTCAACAAATGTATAAATGTAGTAAATACCTGTATCATAAGAAAAATACACTACTGCAGATATTATAAGGTAAAGATGCCGAACACAAACCAGATATTTTGGCTGACTGGCTACCCATGACTATTCATAGGCTTCAGTTATCCCTGATTTTGCATAATATCCCTGATTTCATCTGATATGGTTACCTGGCTGTTCCTTTTTTTTGGGGGGGGGGGTTAAACCTGTTGGGGTTACATTCAGTCAAAATACCAGACACTGGAATTTCATGCTCTGTATTCATCATTAGACTAAAATATAAAAATGTTGGTCTGTCTGTTAGGGATATGGCCAATAGCTGCTCTTTGCTTATTATTCTGATTTTGTGTGAATTAACTTGGACTACTTTAATGTGCAGCTACTGTTTCCATGGAATAAAGCTGAATTCTCAGATTAAACAGTCACTATCTGGCTTTGCAGAATTACTGTGATTTGTGCAAAGCAACTTATAATCATATAATGTTTGGCTACTGTTTGTGTGGAATAGAGCTATATAATACATAGACATAATTATCTATCACAGTCATCTGAGGTGCACATGAAAGTAGATATAAATGCAGGGTGGATAAGTAGCTATAACTGCAGGGTGGGGGTGGGAATTATCTGTTAAAAATAACTGACTCTATCGTTTGCTTTGTTTAAACAATCACTGCCTGGCTTTGCAACACTAGAATTCATTTGTGTGAAGCAAGATGGACTTCTTAACTTTATATCTCTGATATGCACAGACAAAGCAGCCTTAATTGTTGGGGCTTTTGTGAAAGAAATGGCTAGCTACCTGCATTTGTTTGCTTATTATTCTGGCTAATGTGATTTGTGTGAAAAAAAATGGAATACTTTAATGTGTGGCAACTATTTGTCTGTAGCAAAGTTGAAATATATTATAAGGCCATCTTCTTTTATCACAATCAGATGTAGTAATTGCACAAGTAAGTGACTATAACTGCTTGGTGGGGGTGGGGGAGGGAGTATCTGGATGAAAGTAACTGAAACTATTGTTATTTGCTGTTTAAACAGTAAACCTTCAGAACCATAAGGCATAAACTGTATCACAACACATCCAGACATTCAAACTGTTGGTGGCCTATGGTCTCTACCCCCAAGGCTGTATAAGTGAATTTTAGACAAGGCATAGTATTGGCTACTGCCCTGAACCCCACCTTGTCTAAAATGAGTTAAATTAATAGGTGTGTACAGTAGGGGTCAGGGGCAATGTCACTATTTGTTCAATTTTCCTCCCAAACCTTAGAGGTATGCACAAGTCTCTAGAGCTTGTGTTGGACTGGAGGCAGTGTGATCATATTTATTTAACTTTCCTCACAAACTTAAGATGTGTGCATATAGAATCACTGTCATTTACATAGGAATAGGGTACTGTCTAGGAGTAACAAGTTGAAAACATTACTGTGATCATTATTTTTTTCACTTTCCTTGCAATAAAAATTAGATGCATATACAGGTGGCTATCTTTTTGGGGAGGTTAAAGAGGCATGCTGTTTATATATGTCTGACAAAAGCACTATGAAAAATGTCATGTTCTTTTCTGTCTCAGTCTGACATCAGAAAGATAGAAAGACAGTGACTGTGTATCTATCTGATATACAGGGAGTAAGAAGGCATGTTGTACATATGTATGACAGCAGCAACTTGAAATATATGACTGTGGCCACTCTTGCTGTATTTATCCATTTATTTTACCAGGTACTACACTGATAACAATAGATTATTTGCAAGCATAGCCCAGGTGAAGAAATTCACAAAAATAAGATAGAGCAAATTCACAAACATGGAGAAATATTTAATCTCATTCTAACATGAAAGGGGATTACACAGAAGGTGACTATATTATTTTTGTGTGGTAGGCACAACTTCCAGATATGATTTAATTTTCTCATAAGCATTTGTCTTCTCAGTTTATTGTGAACTGCCATTTTGTTAGCTTTGAACATTATGACTTGCATATATTTTATTTCTTTCTTAAAATAAAAATAAACAAATGACTGAATTTCTTTACTTACTCATGATCTTGTTGGACCATCACTGGATCAAAAGATTGGAAAAAAACATGAGAAACCCACCACAAGAACACCTCAAGAGACATGACATATAACACAATGAAGAGTCTGAATGGAGAGATGAAATCAGCAAGACAGAGGAGAGCAGTATTGCTGGAATTGAATTAATCCTCAAGCCTTGGTGAGTGCCTTCTTATGGTGGATCCTGTTTTCAAAAAATCTGACCAAAATTACATTGATATATCGACTGTATTTTATATATAATGGAGGAAGGCAGTTTAAAAATAAAATAAAACACAGCTGTGTGCGCAAGTTATATGATAAAAAAGAGACCAGTTCTGGTATATGCACGGGTACAAGGACTGGGAAAAAAGACAATGCAGAGTTCTCTGGCTACAGAAACATTCTTGCTACAGGGTTAGACCAGGCTCAGGGGAAAGATGGCCCCTGTGTGGTAGAAGGAAGAAGTAGTTCACAAAACCACAAAAACTGACAGGCCTAAGAAAATGCCATAAAAATGACAAAGTGGACTACTGAGAAAAATGAAAAAATTATGTATTGTTAATACTAGGCAAGATACTCAGAATTTCCAGACAAGGGATATGCAGAAAGATTAAAAGACAAATTAATTGAAATAAAAATGCTTGTACATGAAAAAAATCTGTCAGAAGCTACAGATAAACAGCTGTATTCATTAACATAACAAATCCATGAAGAATATTACATACATGAAAAATATTTGGACCACTTGGAAAAAGAACAGCAGAGGAAGTGTGAAAATATAAAGAACAAAACCTAGAGCGTTTTCAGAGTATAAAAAAGAAACATGTATATGGGAAAGAAAAAGAAATTTGATATTGTGTAATATTTATGCAAAGGAGAAAGCCAATCTAATCAATACAAAAAAACAGCTCCAAAGACATTTGAAGAGAAATACATGCAAATGCATGCAGATATGGAAAATTTCACAAAACGGACTTATGCTACGGTACTTGTGTTAAGTACTGTGCTCTGTAGCTTGTGTAACTAGTTAGGTAGGGGTTCTAATTTCACTGCAGTCAACTGGTGTGTGTGTGTGTGTGTGTGTGTGTGTGTGTGTGTGTGTGTGTGTGTGTGTGTGTGTGTATTCAGAAGAACATAAGTCCACATCCTACTGTCAGCAATCCAGTCCCATGGAGAGCAAATATTTGGGGGAGGGATTGGCAGAATGGTTAAGGTGTTTAAAGAAAGAATATAAGGAAAAAGATCAGATGAGAAGTAAAGAAAATTGGAAAAGTCATAAATGTAGTGCCAAGTACAGAGATCTGGAACAACCAGGTGCTGACCAAAATTGACAAAGGAATGGTTATGGAGAGGTGAATTGAACCCAAAAGATGAAAGGATAATAATGACAGTCCAGGATAGTGGACTACTTACATGTCATTTTACACAATCCATCATAAGGAGGGGAGAAAGAGACAAATGCAGGTACTGTAAAAAAATAACTAGAAACAGTTGCACAACTTGTTGCTGGGTGCGATACATTCATGGCAGAGGGCATGTATACTGAAAGACACAATAATATTGCAAGACTGTTGCATTTGGGACTGTGCAAACACTACAGTACAGAAGTAGCTGAGAAGCACTGGGAACATGAACCACAAAGCATTATAGTGAATGATAAAGTTTATGTCACATTGGATCAACCATTATTAACAGTTCAAAAAAATAGATGTGAGAAAAGCAGATATAATAGTCCATGAAAAAATAGACAAGTTAAACTAATCATTGAAATTGCTACACTCAGTAATTACAGCATCTTACATATAGAGATACACAATGTCATAAAATATCAGGATTTGCATGCAGAAACAAAAACAATGTAGATGAAAGATACCCACACAGTTCCAATACTACTAGTAACAATGGGTCTAATGCAAAAGAATCTACAGTCATACTTAGATATGCTACCAATACATGTAACCCTGTATGAATTGCAGAAAGAGGAAATTCTGGGCACATTTATTTATTTATTTATTTATTTATTTTACATTTGTTAACCAGGATAGTCCAACTGTGATAAGTGTTCATTTTCAGCGGAGGCCCGGGGAGAAAAACTCCAAATCACAGATACAAGCAATAACAGTAATAAGCATAGCAGGTTATAAGAAGAACAGCAATTATAGAGGTGATACATTATTCAAGAGTCTCTAACTAAGACAGAGTAGGAATTACATTCACATAGGAGAAAAAAACATAAGAATTTAACAGTTTTTTCATTAATTATGGCACTAGGGTAAAACAGTAGATACTTAAAGCAGCCCTAAGGAATATACAAAATTGTAACCTGGTGATTAGCATGTGCAGGACGAGGACTGGTTAAGGTGTTGTTTAAGCAGTGGTTTAAAACTATTACATTTGTCAGAGAATTTTATTATTTTGTGGGGATATTATTCCAGAGTTTAGCAACAGACTGGGAGTAGAGTGAGTCTCCTGCAACATTATTGGACTTATTTGTAAGTAGTAAGAATTTGTTATTAGAATGGAGGTCCCTTACTGGACAACAGGGCAGAAATAAGTTTCGTAATGCAGGGCATTTTTCTGGATGATGAATGAGTTTGTGTGTTGTAGTTAGTTGTGAATATGTTAGGTAGCTGTGTAGCTGAAGCTAGTTTAATAGCTTCAGGCTATGACAATGGTGGGTCCTATGAGGGTGTTTGGTGGCAAATTTAGCTATTTTATTATAGCAAGAGGCAAGTTTCTTTCTTTGGTTATTGTTTAAGTTTGTTAGGATAGGAGCGGCATATAAGAGAGTGAAGCTCAAATGTCTGTCATTATTTAGTGATTAATGATTTAGCAGAAAACCATACATTTTATGATGAACTGACTAAAAATATGAAACAAAAATTTGAACATTCTGTGAAAACAGGTATAATGAGTGTGTGTCATTCAAACCTGAGGAAAAATTCACTGAGAAATGCTCATTGCTGATAGAAGCATAATTCTCATCAGTTATGTGAAAATAGTTGCAGTTGTATTGCCAAACTGCAAGGTACGGGACTTTTACGAATACTAGAGGGGTAATTAAGAAAACAAGGAACTGCTCATCTGCAGTCTCAATAAACCATGTTATAAAAATGCAATAGGAAACAATGAGAGGTGAACTATGCTTACTGCAGAAGCCCCACTTCCCTGATGTAACCTTCCTGGTTTGTGTACATCAGCACTCAGTATTAACGGCTGGGCAATAACGGAGTACACTGGACTGAAACAGTGTTTGACAGCTGAAGTGTTAAGCATAGTTGTACACATGGGCACTGCTGTCATAGCATTACAATCATAGTAGCAAAGACATTATTTTAGTCCAGTGTTCTCCATTATCTCGTGTTTCCGTTGTCCGCATACCTCTCAGCTGTCCCTCATTTGCACAATTTCCCTGGTTTTCTGTTAATTAAAGATTAGAGTCAGTCAATGATGTCAGGCATTATAGTTTCATGTTCATAGCTACCATCCGAAAAATGCAAATTGATGCAAAAACTGTTGTTCTAGAAATGTAACTTTTTAAGTGAATTGGGTTAACATTTAAGTATGTCCCTGGTTTTAGATGTTTCCCTTCTATTATTTGTTGGCCTTATTCAGAATTCCTTTTTTTTAAAACACTTTTATTGAATTATCACTTCATACAGGCTAATTTACATTTATAGGTACTTACGTATTATCACAACCAGATTTCCGAAGTGGCATACTCCGTGATGTTTTCCTCAAAATGATGTCTGTTAATCTAAGAAGGGTAGTGTAAACTGTTAACTAGTATTCTGTCAGATTGTTTTTTTCACATAGGAAGAGGAATAATGACAAAATTCGTCTTCCCAGGTAATTCCTTGATCGACCTATACACATGACTGCTGCTTTGCATTTGTCGTTAATGTTACAAGTCATGAAACTCCCCATGTTCCCAACAGCACAAGCAGGCCATTTCAAACCCCTTTCCATGCCCACACCGTAATCTGCGATTGCTAAATGTGTACGTATTTCTGTGAATCATTCACCATTTACAGCACCTACAAAAGTATGTGTGTGAACTGGGATAACATTTAACACCCCTGGCCCAGGAGTCTTGTTGGGGAGAAAGGCTGTGCCCCGTTACTTAGTATTCCTTACAGGCATCTTTGCTTTTCATGATTACTGCCCATGAAAAGTCAGTCGTTATATTTGGCAGTAAATTCCCTTTGTTAAGATCGGAGTCACGAATGCAGGATTTCTGATTCTGATCTGTACCACTGTGAATGTAGTCTATATTGCTTACAGTTTTAATGTAGAAAGTAGCACTTTTTAGCATTAATATTACTTTTATGTATTCACTTTTCTGCATACTTCTTTTTGTCTATGAAGTTTAGTTTCCAAGCTGTATAGTAAAGATTTACAAAAATGCAAAAAATAAACTGGTCCTTCTTCACAGCACTGAGAAGCAGCAGGCATATTTATTGCCTTATTCATGAATTTAGGCTGGGAAAGGACGCTACCCATGAAGAGGAATTTGGCCGTTATTCCTCTTCCAATGCCATAAACAATGTCACAGAATACTACTTAACACTTTGACAAATCTTTTCAGGTTAACATACATAGTTTCCCGAAAACATAATGAATTATCGCAGGATGGAAATCTGGTTGAGATAATATGTAAGTACCCATTCATACAAAAGAAATCAAACTATAGTAACAAATTAACATCAACAAACATTATACTTCACATATATTGCTATATATCATATAACCTAAGCAACATTACATACATTATTCAATTCCTGCCCCCCCTTTTTAAACAAGAAACATCTTTATTAAATCATCACTTATGACATAAGCAATCATATATATATAAATGAAAACAAACCACACAGACACAATCCTAGTTGCAAGTATTTTGCATCACAAACTATACTGACACACTCCAAGTTGCAAACATTGTACATCACTTATAATTTACCCAATCATTTTCAAACATTAACTGTGGTGGTGGTGCTGCAGTAGCGTTGTCGCCTCACAGTAAGACATTGTCCTGTTTGATTCTCAGCTAGAACGTCTTCTGTGTGGAGGCATGCGTGAATGGGCGTACCTTCATTGAAGGTTGTGCGTCAGGGCCGGCAACTCGGCACGTAAAAATCTATTGCCAATCATTAGCGGACCAGAGTTCCGCTGTGGCGACCCCTAACCGGAAAAAGCCGAAAGACACAACAACATAGCTCATTTAAGTCCTGACTTCTTTTAAACCTTATTCCTCTGCTGTATGTACTGCTCCCAGAATTCCCATTTTTCCTATGTAATTTGCTCCTACCCTTGTCTAAAGATCTCAATTTCAGTTGTTGTATCTGTTACTATATTCACTACTTCCACTATAGTTGGTTTAGATTTTGATTTCCATTATTCAGAATTCGAGAATAAGGAAGTTTAGAGATGCACAGCTCTCTACTGTCCAGATTTTCGCAGAATGTCCAGAATTTTTATTCATATTTTTCTCCACTTCTCATAAAATTATAGTTTTCTTGCTAATAACTGGAGACTTAAGTCAGAAAATAATGGCAGACATTTGATTTTAAGTATCCTTCAGAAATGTCATGTTAATGCAACGCCTATTATTCTATCAACTTTCTAAGTTTGTAAAAGCAATACGATAAAGTGTCCCTGTTTTCGAGCTTTTGTTGTCCCCCCATTATTTGTGGCTTTGTCCACATTTCTTGCTCTAAGAGGTTGCGAGGTATGCAACCTATATGTTTAACGTCCAGCATTCAGACACATCCCGATTTTGACTCAAATGTTTCCTCTTTCCCTCTTAAAATCTGTGACTTTTTGAGAAAAAAATGTGATGGATTATGTCAGCAAATAATAGCAATTATTATTATAGACTTCATTTACTTCAAAAATGGGCAATAATGGAGAACAGTTCATATCCACATACACGAGGAACGCTCAATCAAGCATTTTCCATAAACGCCAATGCCCGCGACTATTATCAGGTTATATCCCACTCCTGTCACATGCTAATAGTCATCCACACTATCACAACAGGAAATAATTATCTACGGCTGCCGACTAGGTCACGTGTTCTGAGTTTTGTGGCTTGGCAAGGATTCACGTTGCCATCACTGCACCAATGACATAATGGAAAATGGAATATTTTGTAATCCTGTTACTCACACTCACACACACACACACACACACACACACACACACACACACACACATATATATATATATATATATATATATATATATATATATATATACCCCCACCCTATGAGCACTTCCTAAGGTCTAGCTATTAGCCATCGGTTTTATTCAGTCGTTTCCCTAACAGGACTTATTCCTTTTATTAAGAGGTAGCGCCGTGCAAAGTTAAGCTCCTGTAAGTTGGACAGCGGCTCCCAGTGCCTGACAGCTTATCTATCCAGTGTCCCAGGCCCCTCGCCAACCTGTCTCCTCCTCTGTTTACTGATGGTTTCGATAGAATACCCAGGAGTACTGCTGCAGGTTCCTCTAGTTTCTTTATCAGCAGCAGATAGCATCGGGGCCACTTCAGGATGTTTTGACTGCAGGGAATGACCGTGTTAGTTGTTTCTCGCACTTAAAACTTATCTTGATAAGTACTACTGTAAACTAAATGGGTCGGGGAATAAGTATCACCTTACCGCGAGTTTCATTTACCTGTTGTAGAAATATGTGCATGTGTCTCTATGCTTTCTCTGCTTCTGTGTTAAAAGATTTAATTGCGGGCACCTCCCAAAACAAACAATTTTGACTTATTGGTTAATTATGTGGTTTCAGCAAAGCCTAGCACGAACAGAATGGGAACACACTCTTCCATGAATGGTTGAGTTTCAGCTACCGTTGATTTTAAGGGGGGGGTCCCTAATTTTGCCTCAAAGTTCCTCTTAATGGTTTCCTAATAAATAATAATAATAACAGAACAAAACAAACTCAACTGTTTTTGATGTTTACCATGTCATATATGAAAAATCACACTAGATAATTATACGATTGACTTTCTCAAGAGTTTCTCTTAAAATGTGTTACACTGTAGCAAAGCATTAAGGCTGGAACTCGCTAAGCAGTGAAATAATTATATTCGGATATATTGCATTCATAAAAAAATATTTGAATACAAATCATCGGATTTTAATAGCTTTCTGTCTGAATAAGACCTATAAACATGAATGTGCCTTATTTTTTTATTTATTTTTTTGCCTATCACTAGTTTTAGTTTTGTCCCAGTTTTTTTCTTTTGAAAAAAGTTTTGTCCCCATTCTTGAGTAAAGAAGCGGGAAGCTATGCGCTACGAAGGTAGACATACATCTACCCCCCCCCCCCATACAGACACACACAACACAATACTATATATTAGAATAATAACGCAGTTAATGAAAACAAGTGTATCAAGTACGTGTAAATGACAATTACTTTAATTTTGCTAGGGCTAAAACCCTAATTATGCTTTTACACATACGTTTTTCCACTTTTGCTTCTTAGCATAACACCAGTTATTAAGTTTTTGTTAAGACAGGATTAATACTTCCAAACCGAACAGGAAATGTGGCTAGGTTTGCCATCTTTTCAAATGCCAAAGTGGGCCTTTTTTGTAGAAATGTGAGATTGTACAGAACAAAACATACCCACGACTATTGCAAAGTTCAGAACTCACTTTTTGCCAAAATAATTTTTGTAGCATTTGAGGTGTTTGTGCTACTAAATATAGCATTGAAGCGTTTCAGAAGCAAAATATCTGTTTTATGCAACTTAGAGAAGATATTTTTGTCATAAAATCACAGGATATTTCCTATTTTTGTCTCTCCCCCCGAACACAGCTGCCCAAACATGAACCGTCCCTTGCAAAGCGAGACATGTGATAACTAAATGTGGCCATAAATTAAATAATGCACTTGCACCCTTTTAACCTAAAGAGCCCTCATCCACATGGGGGGTGGGCTATTTTTGTGTTTTTAAGGATTAATACTTGTTTATTAGAAAACAAAAAGAAACGGTACAAAGAGACATGCTAGATTCTTGCTGGGATCTCGGGGTGCTCTTTGAATGTATGACCGGGGGCCATAATTGTGATCTGTGAAACAGCGACAATTTTGGTGGGATTAATGGGAATATATACCAATTCCAAAACTGTGGAACCTTGGAGCGTTTACTTTTCTCCAAGGTGCAGTGATCTCGAAACTCAGTATATATAAAAGTAGCAGGGGTGCTGGAGGGCACTCCTTCTGTGAAGCATTGTAAAACGTGGGGTAATGACGAGTTCCAAATCTAATTTTATTTTTCCAAGTGTCAGGACTCACATGTGACTTAACAGATAACGCGTATTTAACTCTTTTCTATTAAAAAGCTGTGGCATGAGCTCACTAACATTAAAACAAATACACATTTTCTTAAATACTTTTGTTAAAACTGTATTAATAATGGCATGGTGGAAACAAGTCGTAATTTGTAATGACTATCACTCACAATGGAACCAACAATAAGAAAATAAAAAAGAGCAAAGAGAAACCAAGAAATAACGTCTGATTGACTGTGAGAGCGTTTTTTGCAAACTTTTATATGCGTGATTTCCAAGAGCCAATATGTAACCTCTCAGGAGCGCAAACGGTCCCTTTAGAAATACACACACACACACACACACACACACACACACACACACACACACACACACACACGTTATTTGTGTAAGTGTGTAGTATTTTAACTGTCATCTGGCTGTTTCATTTTGAGTAGGTGTCTTCAACTTAAAACACTCTGTCACCGACTCTGTGTGTGGGAAATAAAACAAAATTAAACGTGCGCTTTATTCTCCTGGCAGTAGCTGGCAGCTTTAAACATACCAAGGCCGTTCAATGCATTTTTTTAATAAGACTCATTAAGATGTTAAATATAAGATGCTTGAAACAATCAAATCGTAACAAGTGCGTACAGGCTTACATCACATAACAGGAGGCTGCTATGTGTGCTGGTTTTAAACATGTTTCAGAAAAATGTCTAACCTCAAGAAAACCTGCAAAGTAAAATGCATTTTAAAACATTTTCTGCTTTGTTTCAAAATTCTGTACTAGTGGACAGACGTAATTGCCCACTTTCATTTTCTTTCTGGTACTGAGACTGATAATTGTAGAATGACTCCTTTTATGGGCAATGGATGTACATAATAAAAGGTGTATTAGTAAAACGGTAATGACTGAAAATATAATACATTTGCCTTAATTAATGATTGTGACTTTCAGTGTTTGGCTAGAAACCCATTCAGTGGTGAAAACAGTGTGATAAAACCTAAGAGTGCAACTTCTGTATTTAATTTTTCTTGGTTTTATTTATTTATTTATTTATTTATTTAACATTTGTTGACCAGGCAAGTCCGACTAGGTTCCACAGATCCTGTTTTCAGCGGAGGCCCGGGGAGCAATGCTCCAGAAGCATGTCTTTAGAATATAATATGTTTTATATGATATTAAGAAGATATGCTTCGCTAACCTTGTGTGGGCACCAGGAAGTTTAAAATAATACTTTTTTTTTTCATTTGTTAATTCAGCTCTTGAGCAAATTGCTCAAGATCTAGAACTGTGCCTATATGATTGTGTTCTTTTATTTATTTATTTATTTATTTTACTCAAATAATTTTTATTGCTTATTCTCAAATAATAATTATTCGGATAATATAATAAACGATAATAGCATACATTGTGTTCTTTTATTGTTTGGAACAAGAACCAGAAAACTGGCGCAAAACAAATAATTTTAACTAGGAAAAAAAGTCCATGGTGTAAGTAATTCACAACATTTAATTTTTTTGTACGTTAAAGCTATGAATTATTCCAGCCCGGTAGCCACGAATCAACGGAAGGTAACTGCCATTTAAACTATCCCCATTTGTTATCCTCGCCTGCTCTTTCTTGTCAAGGCGCAGAATAATGTATTGTGCTTGTTCTTTTTCCATGTACTGTTGCTACATACATACTATCTTTATTCATATTGCAGGGACAAAGCCTTAAAGTCAGATTAGTAAATGATCAACAATGGAAGTGTACATTAGTATAGTAAACCAGTGGGCATTATCACTAAACCGTGCCGCAGTTTAAAATTGCCTTCCTTACACTCTTTACAAATTATTCCATAAAAGAATGCCAATAAAATATTGTCTATTTAAGGTCATTGTCACAGGTTTTGGTAGTTTACATGTTGAGCCCCTCCCATAAATAAATACATTTTACGGTTATAGAAACAATGATAAAAGGCGACTTTGTAGTTAAAACACACAAACGCGTGGAGAGAGAGAGAGAGAGACAGAGAGAGAAGCAAATAAACAAACAAGCTGCAGTTTAACAGAATTAACTAGTATTTCGCAGGGTGCACAAAATAAAAGATGGGGAGGGCTGATAGGTGCCCTCTTCTAATAGAGAAGCTTATTTAAAAATGTAAGCAGCACCTTTGACAAAATGTATAGAAGTTTGTCGTCCTAAAGTTGGCATGGTTTTGTTTTTCCTGAAACAGAGACTTGAAACAGAAGCGCACAGCCTTGGTTCCGTGTGTGTGTGTGTGTGTGTGTGTGTGTGTGTTATGGGTCAGTGGTACTAGGCTAGGAAGAAGGTTCAAAAACACAGCAAATTAAAATGAGGGGACGTGTGAGTGACGAGGAATTGTGTTGGAAGCCAAGCTGCATTTACATGCATTCCCTTAATAAAATCAGATTGCAATTCATCATACCTCTCAACTGTCCACATTTTCGTAGAAAGTCTAGAATTTTGCCTCATATTTTTGATTTGTTACTCATAAAATGTGGGTTTTTTTCTGGCAAATCACCGAGGATTGAAGTCTCTAATTAATGACTAATATTTGCTTTCCAGACTTCTTATCCTTCAGAAAATGCATGTTAACACAAATCCTGTTTTTCTAGCAAACTCCGAAGTTTATATGAGCAATATTAAAACGTTTTCACTGTTTTTACCCTTTGCCCCCCATTATTTTAGGCTTTGTCCAGATTTCTTGTGCAAAGAGGTTGAAAGATATAACCATGGTACCAAATTAACATTTTATAAGGACGTATTTCCCTTGTGCGGTAGACATTGAAAGTATCCTGTGCGTTTTACTTCTTTTTCAGTAATATCAGAATATTCAGAAATTGTTTTATGGTTGGTATTTAATGCATTTGCTGGTGCAATACAATTTATTGAGCCATGTCCACACCTATGCAGTGTAGCATATTTATTTTATTAATGAAGTTACATATATATTAGTCATTGTAAAGCTATTTTACGTTTTATCTACCCACACAGTTTGTACTTAGCACACTTCTTATTAATATTTCATATACATTCAGCATTAACCCGTAAAAGAACGAAAGCAGACAAAAATGTAATACAGCTATCATTTATGGTGTTAGTATGTTCTGATGATGCAGTGTGTGATAAAACACACATACGTATACCCCCACACACACACACACAAACACATTCATGCATCCTGTTCTGTAGAGTTTAAATAAGACTCAGCTCTGATGCCAGGAAGTCAAAAAAGTATAACAAGACTTAATTCATACCTCTTAACTGCACAGATTTTTGCAGAATGTCCAGATTTTTGCTTCATATTTTGGTCTATTCTTCATAAAATTTGTGGTTTTCTGGCAAATCATTAAGGACTGAAGTCATTAAATAAAAGTAAATAATGACAGACATTTGAGTTTCAGACTTTATATCTTTTAGAAACTACATAATGCAAAACCTGTTATTCTAGCAACTTTCTAAGTTTATAGGAGCAATATTTGAAGTGTGCCCCTATTTTTACACCTTTGTCCTCCCATTCCTTCTGGCGTTGTCCAGACTTCTTGCACTGTGAGGTTGAGAGGTATGAGGATTATTTTTGCTTTGAATTCAAGTAATGCTGAAAGTGCCTCTATTACTCTCTCTCTCTCTCATTCTACTGGCAGGCATTAACTCTGCTCTTGTTTATTGAAGTATTATATAACATTCTCAAGAAATGTATTTGTATCTTCATTATCTGTTCTAAATCTATGTCAAAGATAGCCTTCCCATTTGCAATGCACTTGACTCTCAGTGGGATATTACATAGACTTTATCATTCATTACACTTTTGATTTGTTGTTAATGTTATCTACTTAATTGCATTACTTTTTATCTACCTGAAATGACTGTAAAACTGTTGTGTTTACACCCCAACTCAGCCTGAAATGGGCCCATCCGCATCAGTGCTCACCCCCAGTTAACAAATCTAAATGAAAAAATAAAGGTGAATGTGTTCTCTTACCTCAGAGCATTATGTCTGATGCATGTTACACAAGGAGGTCACATAATTAAAAGTATGCTTATTTTTGCTTAGAAAGTGAGTGTTTTCTTGATGCATATTGTTTCATCTGTCTCACTTACATGGTTTATTATTGTTCCAACATCTTTAAATGTTTGACTTACACCCTTGTTTCCTTTATTTTAAGATGACAGGTCAAATATGAAATAATATGATAGTGATGAACATATTATGTGGACTTTTAAGAACCTTTCACTTTGCTGTACCACTGGCCGGATCCCAGAGGTATGTTTATATTTTGGTTACACAGTAGTTAGTAATACTGGTCTCGGCCTAAGATCTTGGCTTTGGTCTTAGCCTCCAAAGGCTTTGGTTGCCTAAGTGGAGTTTGAAGGTCCGTATGTGTTTTCTCTCAATACTCTGATTTCCTCTCAAAAGATGAGTACTTTAAAACTATCCTTATGTTTATCTGGTGGAGTTACTTGGTTAAAAAGTAGGTATTTCTGTACAGTCTTATGTTGAAAATCAAAATAGTTTGCCAGTTGCCTTCATACTAACATATGTCTTTTTTTTTTACCTAGGTTTTTGACTGCTACTGGCCATTATATACAAACATAAGAACACAATATGGTTATGAGGAATGTGATCAAGGCAATTTCTGAACTACTCAGAACATATTTGTATTTCTTATAACTATGTCCATGGCTGACAAATGATGAACAGTTCAGGGTGGTCTGATTTCTAAGAAAACAAAACTCTGAAATTCAATAAAATAACACCAGGCTAAAAAACTTAGCGCACTTACATGTAATATCTGTATTGTCAGTCTAATA
The DNA here is from genome assembly GCF_019279795.1 of Protopterus annectens. Taxonomy (NCBI): domain Eukaryota; kingdom Metazoa; phylum Chordata; order Ceratodontiformes; family Protopteridae; genus Protopterus; species Protopterus annectens. The sequence continues at coordinate 1,150,663,709 of NC_056733.1, forward strand.
AAAGAGCTACGTGCTTCATTGACACACTTTATTCTTAAAGCATTTTGCGAAATATCACTTCTAAATATTTACATGACATGAATATAGAGCATAGAAATCTATAATCTAAGCGGATGCACATGCTCCATTTTATTAAAGTAAGAATGCAACAGTCTCCTAAAGTTGCTGACGTGATTAATAAAAGTGACTTCACAATCTGAAAAATGATATCAAAACTGTAAACACTGTCTACACTTTATTGTTTCTTAACTTATAAATCCTATGATCTCCTTGGATCTACTGCCAGATCAGCCTACTAGGCATTCGATTCCCTATCATTCTTAAAAACACTGTCTAGAATTTTCCATCTGAGTAAAAATGTAATAATTTGTTTGTGTATCTGTTTTTGTGTTTGTTTACATCTGTGTAAAAAAAATCCTTTTATTTGTGTTTTATTTTGTGTTTTAAACTGTAAAAATGTAACAGTTTGTTGAATGTCTTTTTGGAGCTTTTCTCCCCGGGCCTCTGCTGAAAATGGACATGTATCCAGTCGGACTATCCTGGTAAACAGATTTAAAATGTTGTTGTTCTTCTTTCAGCTTTTCCTGGTTAGGGGTCGCCACAGCGGAACTCCGGTCCGCTAATGATTGGCAGTAGATTTTTTACAGGTGCCGAGGTGCCAGCTCGACTCCCAACCTTCAACAAAGGCACGCCCATTCTACGCATGTCTTTCGAATGCCACTCGACCGCAGGGAGGACATGCAGACTCCACACAGAAGGTGCTCCAGTGAAGAATCGAATGGGAGAACCTCTTGCTGTGAGGCAACAATGCTACCGCTGCACCACCGCGGCTTCTACAAATGTAAAATAAATAATATAAATAAATAAATAAACAGCATAATATAGTGTGTCTGTGTGTTTTTGTGTGTGTGTGTGTGTGTGTCTATGGGTCTTTTTTAGAGATTGCAGTGAATGAAGTCTATCTTTGAACTAGATTCCATGCTCTTTCCGTGGAATGGTAAGAAGGATGCTATTATGCACTTCTTGATGATTAGTTTTGGTCCATGGCTCAAACACCAGTTATTTGTCTGTGTCAGCCCTTCCTAGAGAACATTTGAGTTGGTGGGGGATTCTATGACTACTCCTAATCTGCAATCATTTACAAATTTAGTCATCCAGAGGCCATTGACATTGGTCTTGACCTCAGAGATGTAAATGCCAAAAAGTAGTGGTCCAAAGATTGTTCTCTGAGGGACTCCACTTGTAACTTACCTCTTTGTAGAGGTGGACTTCCCAGTTCTAACTTCCTTGATCCTGTCTGTCAGCCAGCTGGCTACCACCGGGTGACATAAGAGCTTGTACCTATCCTCCTGAGTTTATCAACAATGCTGGTATTGCATCAAATGCCTTGACCAGGTCAGGGTAGGCAGTGCAAACAGTTTTCCCCTCAAGGAATGCACCAGTAATGATAAATCTGAAGGATGAATGTCATGATGTACCGAGATCAGGGGACTGACAGTATGGAAAATTGAGGGGAGATATGTTTCTTATATGTTAACCGGAGGGTGAATAGGCAAAAGTATGTACACATGGGGAGCCTCTGTGTAACAATGGGATTTGTGACTAGTTAAATGATACCGGCATAAAAAGAGCAATTGTTCTGGGTTAAGCTAAGATCCTCAGTTCTAATAAGATTGGCTAATAAGATCCTTTAAGTCATTAGATATCTTACTTCAGGCTTTAGCCATTCAGTTGCAAAAGATTGCAGGTCTAAATGAACTGCAACTTCAAATGTAATGGATTTTTTTTAATGTAGGAAGAACTTAACTTTTTACTGCAAGAGTGTCAGGTTAAATGTTTATTTAGTTGTGCCTTGTAATATCAAGGAGTTAAGAGTTTGACTCCCTCAGCCCCCACTTCCTTACTGTGTAACTCTGAACAAATCACTTAATCAGTGAAAAGGTACATTTGTGTCAATGGGCTTACCAAGTTAAGCCATAAAGAAACAAAGTATAAAATTAAAAGTGAATATATATATATATATATATATATATATATATATATATATATAACATATATATATGTATATATATATATATATGTTATTCTAAAAGAATATTAATTCTGGTTTAAGCACTTGGGCTTTCAGGCCAGTTATTTTACATTAAGAGGGTTCGTGGTCTGCACTCTTGTGGGAGGAGAGGCTGGACTCTGCCCTTCTGAGCTGGGAATTTCTGGTTGAAGGCTTATAGTGCATGCATATCTGAACTGCTTCTTACTGAAGTTGGTGTGCCTTGTTTGCTGTGGCATAGACTGGATTCGGGCCTGCTGGATCTAGCTTTGTTTGTGTAACTTGAGCACTAATCCAGGCATTCTCTAAAGTATTCAATTGTATTTATTACTGCTTGGTAGTAACTTGATTAAAGTGTAGCTATCATTCTAAGTCTTTTGGATTAAGCACTTGGGCTTCAGACCAGTTGTTTTACATTAGGAAGGTTTGTGGCATGCACTGTGGTGGCAGGACAGGTAGCTTTCATCCTTCTAAGTTGGGAACTGCTGATTGAGAGCCCAGTGTCTGTTATTCTTAAAGTGTATTAGTTCTGGTTTAAGCACTTGGGCTTCAGGCCAGTTATTTTACATTAAGAAGGTTTGTGGTCTGCACTCTTGTGGGAGAAGAGGCTGGACTCTGCCCTTCTGAGCTGGGAATTTCTGGTTAAATGTTTATAGTGCCTGAATATTTGAACTGTATCTTACTGAAATTGGTACACCTTGTTTGTTGTAGCATAGACTAGATCCAGGCCTGCTGAATCTAGCTTTGTTTATATGCTTGTTGTTTGTTTGCTTGTTATTTCCTGGAACGCTAATTCCACCTAATACACGGCTTCTCAGCTTCTGTGGATCACTAGTGATATCTGCATTGCTTACTGTACTTATTTCCTTGTTTCACTTGAAAGAAAGTTACTGTTTGTCGCTTTTGCATTTAAGTTACCTGTAACACATTGCACTTAAGTTACCTGGCACTTGCTCACTAAAGCAATTATATAAGTCAGCACTAAAAATTAAAAGCACTACACCCTCACTCCCCACTGGCCCTGGTTTTCAATTATTAAGGAATTCCCAATATTATTCTAGCATGTCCAAAGGTCAGTTGTCAATCTCCTCTCCGGTCCAGCTGGTGAATCTGGGAATCTTGAGGCAATGTTACAACTGCCTCATGTACACAGACAACCCTCTCCTCCTCCCAACAAATTCCAACACATGTGAGAGATGCAACCATATAGCCAAACTGGAGGCTAAGCTCTCTCAACTCAGTACTGGCATAACCAGTCAGGAGGAGAAGGAAACCACACTCACTACAATTCCAGTCTCACATAGACCTACCACGACAGCAAACCAAACACATAATCACACAAAACATACTGGAGGCTCTAAATAAAGATCTGCCAAAGCAGCAGAGACCTCCAAAGCAGACACCCAAGCAGCCGCTACCCCAAAACAAAACACGTGCAACACATATCTCACAAAGCCAGTGTGCCAAACAGTCACAGCCCTTAAGACTAAACAACACACCTGATACACTTGTAATAGGTGACTCTATCATCAGGCACACTGACGTCCCGCTCACCAGGCTGAACAAGGAGAGGGTCATGGTGAGCAGCCTGTCGGGCGCTAGGATCCACCACATAACACAAGCACTCAGGTCACTCCAAGGCAAGTACAAATATGACTCGGTCATTGTCCATGCTGGTGTGAATGACCTGAGACGTACCTCCCTGCATTACATGAAAAGAGACATAAAGGAGCTCTCTGAGCATGTAGCCCAGGCCGGTATGACCCTGACCTTGAGTAGCATCTTACCCTCACCAAGAATGATGCCACAATATGAAGACAAGATGATCAATTTCAACAATTGGCTTAAGTACTGGTGTCATTCAAAGGGGATCCAATGCCTGTCAGCTTGGGATGATATGCTCGACAAGCCACGATGCTTCGCTAGGGATGGCTTGCACCTGTCAGCCCTGGGCTTTCGGATATTGGCAAAGGCTCTTGCTACCCCCATAGTGCCTTTTTTAGGCAAGGCTCAAAAGACAAACCCACCTCCATAGGTATCACAAGGGATAAGAAACTAAGAGTAATGCTACTCAACGCCAGAAGTCTAAACCTCAAGATGCACGCACTCGAAACTCTCCTTAGCATGGAGAACATCGATATCTGTGTAGTAACAGAAACCTGGTTCAGGGCTCCCGAGAGCACCCCAGCACTACCAGGTTATACCTCATACCATGCTTTTCAGCCCCAAAACTTGGACCGAACCACAAAAGGAGGGGGAGTATCGATATTCATCAAAGATACCCACACCTCCAGGTTGGTGGCAAAGCACGAAGCATCAGAGACTATCCATGTGCAACTAACAGTGGGTAAAACTGCCTTCCAGTTTATAGCCTGCTACAGACCACTGTCCCAAACCCAGGAACCCCACTCGGCCTTCCTGAGAACACTGGAAAATATGAAGGTCTCTCCAAACACCATTATATTGGGCGACTTCAACTACCCAAACATAGACTGGGAGCATTACTCTAGCTCCAACACCTTAGCCCAAAGGTTCCTAGAATTTATAAACTCAAATGCTATGGAACAACTTGTTACCACTCCCACAAGAGGGGAAAACATACTGGACCTGATCATCACCAACATGGGGACTCTATGCTCCAGACCAGAAGTGTATCCCTCACTGGTAAGATCAGACCATAAACTAATCTCACTGGATATTCACATCCCGACCCCACCCCTGCCCAGAAAACCACAGTGAAAAACTTCTCTAAAGCAAATTTCACACTCCTCAAAACTGAGGTGGAATCCTTCAAAGTCCCCGGGCCTGTGGAAAATATGGCCCAGACCGCAGAATCCTTTATAAACGCATTCTATGAACACCTTCAGGAATGCATGGATCATGCGATCCCAAATAAAACCAAGACCCAATCCTCCAAAGGCAGATGTCCTGTCTGGTGGACCCCAGCCATAAACAAACTATACAATAGAAGGAGGAAGCTACTAAATGATAGAGCAAAATCCCAAAAAGGGAAGGCATCACTGATCACTATTAGCAAAAAACTACGGGCACACATAAAATTGTCTAAGGCCAGCTTCGAGAGAAAAATTGCACAGGACACTAAGGATAATCACAAGGCTTTCTTTAGTTATGTTAGGAACCTGGGTGGTAATTCCCAGATATGCTCAGAATTAGTCCAAAATGACAAAAAATACACCAAACCCACAGACATTGCCAACATCCTAGCTGACAGGTTCAGCGCAAACTTCTCCCCCCCCCTTCCCACCAAAAGGGCAAATATCTATCCCAGCAGAGTGCTGCCCCGCTGACAGCTCAGATGCTCAGGTAAGAGCTGCCCTCACCAAAGCAAAAACCACAGCACCAATGGGACCAGATGGTGTCCCGGTTGCGCCCTACATGAACTCCAAGAAGAGCTAAACCCAAACATAAAACTACTGTTCAATCTCAGCCTTACTACAGGATATGTGCCCAAAGAGTGGCGACAGCAACAGTGGTCCCTCTCCATAAAGGTGGTGCCTCAACGGATCCTGGAAACTATCGCCCCATAAGCCTGACTAGCTTGGTCTGCAAAGCTATGGAAAGGATCATCATGGACCTCATAAATAAAGATATTGGGGACCTACAAACACTGGATCCTACCCAGTTTGGCTTTGTTAAGGGCAGATCCTGCCTCTTAAACCTGGTTGATTTCTTTGAAACAGTCACCAAGGCCATTGACGAGGGGAAGGTGGTCCACACAGCCTACCTGGACCTCGCAAAAGCCTTCGATACAATACCCCACTCGGCATTATAGATAAGCTCACCAGCTTAAATATAAACCCCTATGTCACTAGATGGATTGCAAACTGGCTCAAGGACAGAACCCACATAGTTAGAATTGCTGGGGCCATGTCAGACTCCAAACCAGTTACAAGTGGTGTCCCACAAGGCTCAGTCCTGGGACCTCTCTTGTTCGGTATATATTTCTCGGAGGTACAGGCCAACACGGAAGGACTGCGGCTGACCAAGTTCGCAGATGACTGCAAAGTGGGCGCCATAATCGACTCTCCAGCCGACACAAGCATCCTCCAAAAGG
>NC_056733.1:1150672333-1150709833 GCF_019279795.1 Protopterus annectens
TGGCAGTAGGTTTTTATAGTGCCGAGTTGCCAGCTCGATGCCCACCCTTTAACGAATGCATGCCCATTCACGCATGTCTTTCTGAATGCCACTTGACTGCAGGGAGGACATGCAGACTCCACAATAAGAGTAATATTTATAAACAGTCAAAGTTTTTAACAGTTTAATATATTAGCACAATGCAATAACAGAAACAGTCTACATTTATTAACAATTATGCTAATTTATGCAGTTAATTTATGGTTACAATATATTCAACATTGCATAGGGAGTCATCTATAATAATACTAAAGGTATTTCACTGGCTAGACCTGCTTAGCTGAAGAACCATCAAGTGAAGTGAGTTATACAACTTATATTGGTGACTACAGAAAACATACATAGAGTCTTAGATACATTTAATACTACCCCGAGACTTGCACCCAAGCTTCTAGTTTTGAGCACCCTTTGCTTTGGAAAGAGTATTTATTAAACACATAATGGCTGCGTTATCTATATTCTGAAGATGATAGAGGCAATCATAGTAACATGAAACTGGGTTTGCACATAATGCAAATTGCAGAATATGTAATAAAGTATCTCGCAGAATAACTTTGAGAAGGTCAATTTCAGTCTACAGTACATGCCTCTTCGTTAATTACTAAACCAATGTAGTTTGCTTGAATCCAAAGTATTTTGATAAACAAGCCATTGTGAATAACACAGAATATTTTGCACAAGTCATAGAAAATTACTGCACCATTGTTAAGGCCGTTCTTGGTAAGGTCTCTAAATTAGAATAAAACTGAGTTGGTACCACACTCTTTCTGAAATCTATGCTGTAAACAAAATATATAACATTATTTATGTGAAGGAAATATGTCACCTGGAAATAAATGATTAAAATTATTGTAAGAAATTCAGTATGGAGGTAGGCTTCATAATAAGTATTTTAGTGAAGCCACATTTATACAGAAGGACAGCATAAGTCTTCTTTTATAGTGCATGGACTATCATGTCTAACATACTTCTATTCATCAGCATTAAAACTGGAAGACCTAATCAGAAGGAAGATATCTTTAAGAACATAGGTGGAAGTCTGGCAGTTCTACTTAGAGTCTCAGTTTTTATGTTGACTACCATCTTAATCTATGAAACGTTGGTTCTTTGGAGCTGAAAGTGATGTTTGGTTATAGACATTGCCTCAACGGTTCTAGCATTTGGTGAAATATTTTATTGGCACTTCCAGTTCAAACTACTTCCTGAATAATTCAATGACAGCTGCACCTTATGTATTTGGTGGCTAAGAAGCCAAGAATAGTTTGCATAAATGGATTAGGGACTAAATCCCTTTCCAGAGCTCTGTTAAAAACTTGCTCTTACCTATTTGAACAGTACCAGGTGATATTAAATATTCAGTAGTTAACGCTATCATGATCTATTTTTTGTACTTTTGACCTTGTTTGCTTAAGTTATGCAGTTTTACAATGTTAATATAATTTCATATGGCATAAATTGGATGATGGTTGCTGAGGGAGTCAGTAAGTAAACTGGTAATAGGTATGTTAACTATGTGTAAAACCAAAATCGAGTGAAGGATACTTTCTCTACAACCTTTTATTCTTATCTATCTATCTATCTATCTATCTATCTATCTATCTATCTATCTATCTATCTATCTATCTATCTATCTATCTATCATTGTAGAGGTCAAAATTAGTTTTGTGAACCCATGCTGAATTATGAGGTCCTGATGGGGGAGATTTAGGGACCAGTAACAGTTTAAGTTACCCTTGACAATGACTTCAGTGTAAGAATTACCACTGATCCAGATGATGATATTTACTATTAACCTAATGTGTTCTTTGAGTGGAAATTGACTTAAATCTTTGTATTTGTTTATGTAAAAGTTAAGCCCTTCATGAGAGAGGTATTGATGCTGTTATTGATGAAAATTGTTATTAAACCTGATTTTTTATGAATAAAGTCCTGTCTGAATAGGGAATACCTAGTTATTTAGAGCTACATAATAGATATGTAACATGTTGGGCAGTGCAGCATTGCAGTGTTAGTGTCACCTCACAGCAAGACGTTCTCAGGTTTGATTCTCGGCTGGAGTGCCTTCTGTGCAGAGTCGGCATTCACGTGGGTTTCCTCTAGGTGCTCTGGTTTTCTCCTACATTCCAAAGACATGCATCTGGAGCATTTCTCCCTAGGCCTCTGCTGAAAATGGGCTCTGTCCCAGTCAGACTTTCCCAGTAAACAAATGTTAAATAAAAAAATGTTTACTAAATCTTTGTGATCATGAGCTATATCTGATTGATATACATTAAAAAGCACTTTGACTAATCAGATTTATTACTTCATTTATATTTATGACCCTGACCCCATTGGCTAATGTCCTTGATACCATATGGGAAGGATGGACTGGTATTATTTAGCTGCATTAGTAGCACTTGCAAGAGATTAAAGACCACTGTTCACTGTTCACTGTTCAAGGGTTGGGAGGGTGGCCTAATGGTTAAGGAGTTTGCCTTACAAACACAAGGTGCAGGGTTTGAGTCTCACAAGGGATAATTGGCTAGGCTTACAATGGCTTGCAAGGGCAGTTAGCCTAGTACTAACCTATGAACCTATATCTCTCAATCCCTAAGCTCAACAATTAGGGATAAAGCCAAAACATAATGGGAACAAAGGTCCAAAATCAATGACATATTTTAAATATGACACTTATATACTTTGAAATTTGATAGAGTAACGTGTTTTGCATTAGCATGCATCTTCTGAAGGATATTAAGTATGAAACCCAAATGTCTGTCATTATGTAGTGAATGCATTCCTCAATGATACAACAAAAACACAACTTTTATGAAGCACAGATAGGAACAAGAATCAGATCAGGATCACTCTGTGAAATCAGGAACATCTGAGTGCTTTGTATGGCTACCTCCCAATGGAGGCAATCATTTCTGACTAGGGAGATAAATTTATATTTGAGCTTTTCTTTAGGGCACTCAAGTCTAACATGACAAATGAATGCCCTATGTAAAGGTACCACATGACTAGTACTAGTGATATGAGTCATTGCCAACACATCAACATTAGGAAGCTATGAGGTCACTGGGGTAGGGATGATGACAGACGGAGTTACGCAGATGTTGTTTTCAAGTACAAGATGCCCAAGTGCATGACTGATTCAACAAAGAATAGAAGAATGTATAAGATGGACACAGAGTGGCAGAGTGAAGGTTTTGCCATGAGTGCTAAGGGACTGTGATATCAGGAATAACAAGGAGACATGGACAGGTTATGTTTTTTGTCAAAAAGTGCTAACTGAATAAATGCTGGTGAGGTAGTAGTCTAAATGAGCAGAATGAGGATTCAGGTTAAAGGTGTAGCATTTATGTGTAATATGATGACTTTGGACTTTGACAATTGGTTCAGAATGCCAGCTGTAGATAGCTGATTGGAGAATATAAAATGAGTTCCATTTTTGCTCTGTGTTATTTTTACTCCAGCTATTGAAGAAATAACATGGATGGCCATTTCAAGCTGAGACATTATTTCCAAGAATACCATTTATAATTTTTTTAATGGGAACTTACCATAAAATTCTTGGATCTGTACTATCTGAGTACTGAAAAACAACACTTCAAGGAATTGTGTGACATTTTGGGCCATTACTCATATATCTTCTTACATTTACTGGTACTCAAAGTGTCAACATGTTTGTTCACTGTTTTGTACTTAGAATCAAACACATTCTGGAACTAAACCTATGACATTTCCAAATCAATGCCCATGTCACTGCCAGTGGACCAACAAGGACTCCCTGGACAGTCTTCTTCTTCTTCTTTCAGCTGCTCCCGTCAGGGGTCGCCACAGCAGATCAACTGTTTCCATGTCTTCCTGTCCTCAGCATCTTGCTCTGTAACACCAACCACCTGCATGTCCTCTCTCACCACATCCATAAACCTTATCTTAGGCCTTCCTCTTTTCCTGTTACCTGGCAGCTTCATCCTTAGCATCTTTTTCCCAATATACTCTACATCCCTCCTCAGCACATGTCCAAATCAACGTAATCTTGTCTGTCTGGCTTTGTCTCCAAACCTTCCAACCTGGGCTGACCATCTAATATACTTACTCCAAATCCTGTCCATCCTCATCACACCCAGTGCAAATCTTAACATCTTCAACTCTGCCACATCAAGCTCTGACTCCTGCCTTTTTGTCAGTGCCACTGTCTCCAACCCATATAGCATAGCTGGTCTCACTACCCTCTTGTAGACCTTTCCTTTCACTCTTACTGGTACTTGTCTGTCACAAATCACTCCTGACGCTCTTCTCCACCCACTCCATCCTGCCTGTACTCTCTTCTTCACCTCTCTTCCACACTCACCATTACTCTGAATTGTTGATTCCAAGTATTTAAACTCATCCACCTTCGCCACCTCTACTCCCTGCATCCTCACCATTCCTCTATCTTCCCTCTCATTCACACACATATATTCTGTCTTAGCCCTGCTGACCTTCATTCCTCTTCTCTCTAGAGCATATCTCCACCTCTCCAGGGTCACCTCTACCTGTTCCCTGCTCTCACTACAGATCACAATATCATCTGCAAACATCATAGTCCACGGGGACTCCTGTCTGATCTCGTCTGTCAACCTGTCCATCACTATTACAAATAAGAAAGGGCTCATAGCTGAACCTTGATGTAATCCCACCTCCACCTTAAACGCATCTGTCACTCCCACCACAGACCTCACCGCTGTAACACTACCCTCATACATATCCTGTACCACTCTTACATACTTCTCTGACACTTCCGACTTCCTCATACATTACCACAACTCCTCTCTAGGCACCCTGTCATATGCTTTGTCTAAATCCACAAAGACACAATGCAACTCCTTCTGACATTCTCTGTACTTCTCCATCAACACTCTCAAAGCAAACATCGCATCTGTAGTGCCCTTTCCTGGCAAGAAACCATACTGCTGATCACTAATCATCACCTCCCTTCTTAACCTAGCTTCCACTACTCTTTCCCATAACTTCATGCTGTGACTTATTAATTTAATCCCTCTGTAGTTACTACAGCTCTGCACATCACCCTTATTCTTAAAAATCGGTACCAAAACACTTTTTCTCCATTCCTCAGGCATCCCCTCACTTTTCAAGATTTCATTAAACAATCTAGTTAAAAACTCCACTGCCATTTCACCTAAACACCTCCATGCTTCCACAGGTATGTCATCTGGACCAACAGCCTTTCCGTTCTTCATCCTCTTCATAGCTATCCTTACTTCCTCCTTGCTAATCACTGCACTGCATGATTCACTATCCTCACATCATCCAACCTTCTCTCCCTCTCATTCTCTTCATTCATCAGCCCCTCAAAGTACTCTTTCCATCTGCTCAACACACTCTCCTCACTTGTGAGTATGTTTCCCTCATTATCCTTTATCACCCTTACCTGCTGAACATCTTTACTAGCTCGGTCCCACTGTCTAGCCAATCAGTACAGGTCCTTTTCTCCCTCCTTAGTGTCCATCCTTTTATACAACTTGTCATACGCCTTATCCTTAACCTTCGCCACCTCTCTCTTTGCCATGCACTTCATCTCCTTATACTCTTGTCTACTTTCTTCATCTCTCTGACAATCCCACTTCTTCTTCGCCAGCCACTTTCTCTGTATACTCTCCTGTACTTCTTCATTCCACCACCAGGTCTCCTTGTCCTCCTTCCTCTTTCCAGATGTCAAACCAAGCACCTTTCTAGCCATCTCTCTTACTAGCTCAGCTGTAGTTACCCAGCTATTTGGTAACTCTTCACTGCCACCCAGTGCCTGTCTTAGCTCTTCCCTGAACATCACCTCACAATTACCATTTTTTAATTTCCACCATTTGATCCTTGCTGCTGCCCTCACACTCATCCTCCTCTTCTTGATCACCAATGTCATCCTACAAACCACCATCCTATGCTGCCTAACTACACATTCCCCTGCCACCACTTTACAGTCTCCAATCTCCTTCAGACTGGCCCTTCTACATAAGATATAATCCACATATGTGCATCTTCCTCCACTCTTGTATGTCACCCTATGCTCCTCCCTCTTGTTAAAATACATATTCACCACAGCCATATCCATCCTTTTCACAAAATCCACTACCATCTGACCTTCTGCATTCCCTGGACAATATTCTTAAGGAAATCCAGGCATCTAACTATCCAGCAACATATTGTTGGTCCAGTGACAGTGACATCCACATGGAATGCAAGGAGTCCTGAGTTCAATCCCCAGACAATGATTAGTGTTTTCTTTTGTTGCTGTTGAGTTGTCAATACAATATTAGGTAAATTGTTTCTTTTGCATTGAATGCTTGTATGCTCAAAATCTCTAACACGGTGGTCGAAGGGAGAAACATCTTTTCTTGGGGAGAAATTGAGTACCTAACTTCCAGAGATGCCTTGTTGGTCCATTGCCACTGACAACTACACAGAATGCAGGGGGAGGCTGGTTTCAGTTCCCAGATGAGTGCCAATGTTGTACTTAGAATCAGTCTTAATTTTGCTTATACACAAATACACTTAAATACAGCAAATTTAAGGGGTCCTAGGCTTAATCCCCTGACAAGGTCAGTGTTGTACTTAGAACTGGTATTAACTTTGCTTATGCACCTAAAATATAGCAAGTTCAATGTAGTAGCTGACACTTGCACTTAAAAATCAGAATATAATGCCCAGAATTTCTCAGGAAAATTTCCTTATGGAATTTGAAATGTTAAAACATGAACCCAGCCTGGAACAGCCTGAAAAAAAACCCTCATAAGTCATTTTATCAGTGACAGCTGTGTGTAGTAACTCTGGCAAAGCTATTATCTTTAAAGTTAGTTGTCATTAAAATTTCCTCCATTTCCGTAATACCTGTCTCAATATCCATAATAACAATAGTTGATTATTCCTCTATACTTTGAAGATCAGTGTGATCTATTTCATAGTATAGCTAAGGAAAAGGAAGAAGTTAAATGACGGGTGCTGATAACCAAACCCTTCAGAACTACCATTAAGGAAATGGCCCACAACCACATTAGTGCACTTAGGCTTGTGTAAGATGAAGGTAAGGATCTCTATTGGCCTGGTATAATGAAATAAAACCTTTGTACCAGCTCTCAAATATGTTAGAAGATATCACTAAATCTAGGATTAAAAATCCCCTAGTATTAAAGTCAGTAATTGAGGTACCCTGCGGAAGTAGAGTCATTGATATAATTGGCTCCTTAACTAGGTCTAGTAATTTACATGCTGGTGATCTTTGACTATGTTCCCTCAGGATGACTTCATAGTCCAGGTGACAATTCTAGAGACTGGAACTAGAGATGAGGCATCTGGAACTCAAAGCAGCTGACTGACTGCAATGGGTAGAGGTGCAGAGAGAGCAGGTACAAGCTGAGTACAGAGACAGAAACAGTGCTAACAGGAGAGTGAGGTGACTATCATTCACCAGTGGCATCACAAGCTGAGTACAGAGACAGAAGCAGGGCTAACAGGAGAGTGAGGTGACTATCATTCACCAGTGGCATCACAAGTTGAGTACAGAAACAGAAGCAGGGCTAGCAGGAGAGTGAGGTGACCATCATTCACCAGTGGCATCACAAGCTGAGTACAGAGACAGAAGCAGGGCTAGCAGGAGAGTGAGGTGACCATCATTCACCAGTGGTATCACAAGCTGAGTACAGAGACAGAAGCAGGGCTAGCAGGAGTGTGAGGTGACCATCATTCACCAGTGGCATCACAGGCTGAGTACAAAGACAGAAGCATGGCTAGCAGGAGAGCGAGGTGACCATCATTCACCAGTGGCATCACAGGCTGAGTACAGAGACAGAAGCAGGGCTAGCAGGAGAGTGAGGTGACCATCATTCACCAGTGGCATCACAAGCTGAGTACAGAGACAGAAGCAGGGCTAGCAGGAGAGTGAGGTGACCATCATTCACCAGTGGCATCACAAGCTGAGTACAGAGACAGAAGCAGGGCTAGCAGGAGAGTGAGGTGACCATCATTCACCAGTGGTATCACAAGCTGAGTACAGAGACAGAAGCAGGGCTAGCAGGAGAGTGAGGTGACCATCATTCACCAGTGGCATCACAGGCTGAGTACAAAGACAGAAGCATGGCTAGCAGGAGAGCGAGGTGACCATCATTCACCAGTGGCATCACAGGCTGAGTACAGAGACAGAAGCAGGGCTAGCAGGAGAGTGAGGTGACCATCATTCACCAGTGGCATCACAAGCTGAGTACAGAGACAGAAGCAGGGCTAGCAGGAGAGTGCGGTGACCATCATTCACCAGTGGCATCACAAGCTGAGTACAGAGACAGAAGCAGGGCTAGCAGGAGAGTGCGGTGACCATCATTCACCAGTAGCATCACAGGCTGAGTACAGAGACAGAAGCAGGGCTAGCAGGAGAGTGAGGTGACCATCATTCACCAGTGGCATCACAGGCTGAGTACAAAGACAGAAACAGTGCTAGCAGGAGAGCGAGGTGACCATCATTCACCAGTGGCATGTGAGTTATGGGAAGAGCACAGGTTCCTATCACGAAGGTGAACTTTTACAAGTACGAACCTCATATAGTTGAGACTATAAGTTTGAATTTGTAAAAGTTTGAACATTTCAATGGAACTCTCCATAAGCGGAGGTTTCCATTTTGTTCAATGGGGTGCGATCTCAGAGTTGGTATATTTAAATAGCGGGGGGTGTGGGGGGCCCAGGAGGGCTTGCCCCCCTGCTTAAACCATTTATTTTGTTTTCCATTGTTTTTTTTATCCATAGTCAAAGTTTTTGTAACTTTGAACATAATGGTTCAAACATTACGTGTTTGAAGTTATAAGACTTCGACTATTTGATATAGACCTGAAGAGCACACCCTAGAAGTCCAAGTCTGTACAAAACTTCTTCCTTAGTATAAAGAGGGTGGTGATATTGACTGTATTTTAGGGTACTTTAAAAGGATGTTTAATCAGCATCAAAGAGTTTATAATTATTATCTAGTGCCATGCGTAGAACTATGATATGTAGGGGGTCTATGTCAGAACACCAAAAAATCAAAAAATCGAACACTCACATGAGCGAATAATCAGGAACTGCAAATTGCTATTGTGGGGGGGGGGGGCTGCGCCCCCCACATCCCTCACTAAATATATATTCCTACTCCGAGATCGCACTACAGTGAAGAAAGGGCAACTATTCTGATCTTCACTGTACTGTGATCCAAAAAACTAAATATCAAATTCCTGATTTTTCACTCGTGAGTGCTCAATATTTTAATTTTTTATCGTTCTAAAGTAGACTATGTAGATCATGACATGCCAACCAACCTACCCATCAATAGAGCCAACTACTTACTCACCAATAACGTAACACCCACAAGGGCTGAATCAACATGTAAACATAAACGGCAACCACAAGGTGCAGTCTAAACCACAAAAAGCCACGCTGAAGTTAAAAAACTGGAACTGAATCCTTCAAGTAGACAAGAACAGTGCATTTATTAAAATAGAATAACGACTAAGCACTTTCGCCAGCAATCTGGCTTCCTCAGAGTGTTCACTCTGAGGAAGCCAGATTGCTGGCGAAAGCGCTTAGTCGTTATTCTATTTTAATAAATACACTGTTCTTGTCTACTTGAAGGATTCAGTTCCAGTTTTTTAACTTCAGTGTGGCTTTTTGTGGTTTAGACTGCACCTTGTGGTTGCCGTTTATGTTTACTTACTCACCAATGTCTAGACTGCTAAAATATACTGCTAAAATGCTTTCTCCATCTTCATCTTCATTTTCTACCCAATAAATATAACCAATTATAATACTAAAGTGTTATTAGCATGCACACTAATATGAGACCGAATAAGAAAAAAGTAAGTTTTGTAAATACTTTTCGTATATTTGTCCTGTCAGAAGCAACAAGCTTGATATGTTTACAAGTGACATTATTAATTATGAAGAAAGTAATTGTATATAGTATTTGATAGAAATAAAAGCTGTGTAGCATCCAATGTACAAACTGTAGCATTCATGGAGTGTCCTTTTCAAAACTAAGTACCCACTGTTTTCACTAAGTTAATCATAGGTTCATAGGTAGGTACTAGGCTATCGGCCCAAGGACCTAAGTAAGCCTAGCCAACAAGGTTCCCTGGATTATGCCACCCAAAAAAGTTATTTTCCTGTTCCCCTGTCGAGCGAGTCACCAAAGTGATCCCCAGGTGTATTTCCTATTTCCCATCCACTTATCAAAGATTTTTCTTAAAGACTGCTAATGAGGAACTTTGCTTGACATAGATGGGTAGCTTGTTCCAGAGTATGGGAAGTCTCTAGGACAGGAATCTATCCCTCCAGCATGTCCTGTTTATTGTGGTGACAAGGTTTAGGTCCCTAGAGCATGTAGATCAGAGGGATTGGGATTTCTTTAGGTGTAGCATGCCCAACAGCTCTGGGTTTGACATAGCTTTATATATCAGGCAGAGATCACCTCAGAGTAGGCGATATGCTACGGAGTAAAGCTGGAGTTTTTTGAGACGGTCAGTGTAGGACATCTTTTTGAGGCCAGTAATCCTCTTTGAGAGGTTCTTCTGTGGCCTTTCCAGCTGCTGCAGATGTCTTGTGAGGTACATTCCAAAAGGGGCATTGTACTTGATAATGGGTCTAATGAGTGTCAAGGAGAGAGGAACAATGACCTCTTTTGTCCTATATGAAAACCCTTTTGTGATGAGGTGTGCCACATAGAAGAATTTCCTGACTACTGTGGTGATGTGATTATCAAAAGAGAGACTACTGTCCACCTGGGTCCCCAGGTCTCTTATCACACATTTGGCGTTAAGTAGACTGCTGCCTATGTGGTAGTTCATGGATACAGAGTTTTTACCAAAGGGGATAACAATGCACTTTTTGGCATTGCGCTTGAGGCCATGGCTCTGACACCAGGTATCTGTCTCAGTGAGGCCCTTCTGTAGGATGTCCACATCATTTGGAGACTCAACTATGGCTCCTAGTTTGCAGTCATCTGCAAACTTCCTTAGCCAAAGGCCTTCTGTGTTAGCCTGTACCTCAGAGAAGTAGATACCAAACAGAAGAGGTCCCAGGACTGAACCCTGTGGTACTCCACTTATCACTGGCTTGAAGTTAGATTTGGAGTTTGCAACTTTTACAGTGTGGGTTCTGTCACTGAGCCAATTGGCAACCCATCTTGTGACATAGGGATTTATACCTAGTTTAGTGAGTTTAGCTATAATTCTAGAATGGGGGATGGTGTTGAAGGCCTTGGCGAGGTCAAGATAGGCTGTGTGAACCACCTTACCCTCGTCTACAGCTTTGGTGACTGCCTCATAGAAGTCGATCAGGTTCAGGAGGCAAGATCTGCCTTTCACAAACCCAAACTGGGTGGAGTCCAAAGTTTGGAGGTTACCGATGTCTTTGTTTATGAGTTCCATGATGATACGTTCCATGGCCTTACAGACCAGGCTCGTTAGGCTAATAGGGCGATAGTTCCCAGGATCAGTGGTGGCTTCCTCTTTGTGGAGTGGGATAACTGTTGCTGTGCGCCATTCAGTGGGCACAAAGCCTGATGTGAAACTATGATTGAACAAGGTGTTTAGGTGGAGAGCCAGTTTGTTCTGAAGTTCATGTAAAACGCAGCCTGGGATGTTGTCTGGTCTCATGGATGCTGTGTTTTTGGCTTTAGAGAATGCAGCTTTTACCTGCTTAGCTGTGATTACAGGGACTCTGCATTCTTCCTGTATAGATATGGGCCCTTTAGGGGGTGAGAGGGGGGTAAAATTAGCACTGAACCTATCTGCTAGGTTGTTGGCAATATCAGTTGGTTCTGTAATTTTCATGTCGTTGTGCTGTAACTCAGAACAGATCTGGGTGTTGCCATTGAGATTCTTGACATAGCTATAGAATGCTTTGTGGTTGTCCCTAGAATCAGTGATGGTTTTGTTTTCGTAGCTAGCTTTGGAGGATCTTATAAGGGATCTCAGCTTCTTACTGAGGCTGACCAGGGAACTCCTCCACTCATGGGATTTTACTCTCTTTTGCAACAGTTTATTCCTTCTGTTGTAGAGTTTGTTTATGGCAGGGGACTACCAGATTGGCTTCCCTTTTTTGGAGGATAGCGTGTTAGTTCTGTTTGGGATAGCATGATCCATGCACTCGTGTAAGTGCTTATAGAGTGCATCAATGTAGGATTCAGCAGTCATAACTGTATTGTCCATCTGCATGGGTGTCATGAAGTTCACCACTTCTGTCTTAAGAAACATGACGTTGGCTTTGGAGAAATTTTTTACTGTGATTTCCTTAATGGGGTGTGGGGGCAGGATGTGGATATCTAGGGTGATTAGCTTATGGTCGGATCTGACCAACGTGGAGTTGACTTCAGGTGTGGAACTCCGGTCACTCATGTTGGTAATGACTAGGTCTATGATATTGTTGCCCCTGGTGGGGGTGTGGATAAGTTGATCCAGGGCATTGGAATTTATGAATTCCAGAAAGCATTGAGTGAAGGAGTTGGTACAAGTAGTTTTCCCAGTTAATGGTAGGGTAGTTGAAATCGCCCATTATTAGGGCATTTGGTTGAACCCTAATATTTTCCAGTATATCAAGAAAAGAGGAGTGGGAATCCTGGGGCATGGTGGAGGATCTGTAGCAAGCTACAATTTGGATTGCAGTTTTGTCCATAGTTAGTTTACTACCATAAGTGGATGTGCATATCTTTTAATTCTATCTAAATATGTCTATAATGTCTCTATTTCACTGTTTTACACATCTATTATTACTACTGCAAATGTTTGTTTTGAGACTGTAGTTTCTCTAAATCTGGTTACAATTTCTGTAGCTTTTCTCCTCAGGCCTCCACGGAAAAGTGGTGAATAACCCAGTCAGACTTTCCCCAGTCAACAAAAGCAAATAGTTAAACTAAGCTGATCAAGGGCAGTGGGTGAGGGTTTTAATTTCCTTGGTCATGGGTTTTAAATCAATGTCAGAAGTTTTCAGAAAGAAATTTAGAGAACATAGAAGAATGGCAGATGACAGTGCTACTAAATATATGGCAGAACTCAGAAATTATTTTCTTAGTTTGGTGAGTGAATGTAAGATCAATGCATTTGAAATGTTTACAAATATTTTAGTGAGAGAACAAGCACTCTGTACTTTGCCTGAAGACATGAGGATTTGGTTGGCAGACAGGGATTAACACTGTTCAAGAGGTGGGTCGGAAGGCAGATATTTATCAGTAGCACTGCACATGGGTAGGGGGATATTTATCAGTAGCCCTGCACATGGGTATAAGGAAACCTATGGAGGCAGGCTAAGCCATCATAGCAGGTTACACAGGAAAAGGGAGAACCCACATGTTCAGATACACATGCAGGTTTTGGGGAAACATTTCAGATGTAACCAAATGAAGCATGCATGGTCTCATTGTCCACTTGAGGCAGGGGAGAACAAAGGTCTCAGGAAGCATCAAGCAGGACTAGCACTATGAGAGTGATGGTCTGTCTAGAGACAATAACTATACCCATCTATCACAAATGTTTGCATCTTATCATGGTATAGGGAAAGGAGGCCAGTGTTAAAAGGGGTATAGCCTCAGACATAACCATAGTCAAGTCTGTGGTGGTTAGGTTGGAGCACTACTTGCCTGGGCAGTTCATTCTAGTTAGGGCCTTGTATGGGAAACAATGTTTTAAGTATGTTTGGCAATAGTTTATCTTGATTATGATGGGGCAAGGAAGCTAACAGGTGGCTGTGTCTGAGGAGATCTTGCTGATGTCCAAAAAAGGGAATGACTTTGACAATGCAGTATTTTGTGTGCATGTTGTTATACATAGCTAGACATGGAGGCTATCACATGGGGAAGACATTAGGAAGGAGACCCCAGACAGGGCTCACACTTCCATTCTGGACTGGCAGTGTGGTGACTCAGAGTGGGAGATGGTCACTAGCAGTGAAACTAGAATGGAGCCACAGCAGCTGAAAGTTACTTCTAGGCGATAGATAAGTGATAGTAGTCAGCCAGAACTTGACACACCAATGGCAGACAGTAGAGGACATCTTCTGGAAGGAAAGCTAGGGAAGGTCATTAAGGATGAATTGAGGAAGGTTCAGCTCTCATGCCCTATTTTACAGGACTTGAGGAATGTAGCTGTGATGATAGGAGGTACTGCCAGCTATTCCAGGAGAAGTAGGACAGTGGATGTGTAACATATGCCAGCACAGCTAGCTGGAATTTAGTAAAGAATTATATGTCATTTGTGTATTAAACTGATTTGTACAGACACTTGTATTTAAAAAATGCATTTGTAAAGTTGCTTGTTCTAAAATGTATCAACAGTGTACCCTGCTAGAAAGAAAAGAAATGTACATGTATTATTGTAATTGAATTAAATGTATGTGTTTTAACAGAGGATACTGGAAGGGAAGAGGTTAATCACAATCCAGCTACTGTAAACTTTGAAAAATAGTTGAAATTAAATTAGGCCATAAAGATGATCCCTGGGATTCAGCAAACTTCCGTGCAGGAATAGCTTATTC
Source organism: Protopterus annectens (assembly GCF_019279795.1). Taxonomy (NCBI): domain Eukaryota; kingdom Metazoa; phylum Chordata; order Ceratodontiformes; family Protopteridae; genus Protopterus; species Protopterus annectens. Next base: position 1,150,686,896 of record NC_056733.1, read on the forward strand.
CTGCACTGAAGTGACCATTCCTGTACGGCATGGCAGCACACCATGTATATTCATGAAGGCGCGCTGCCATGGTGTAAAATGGACACAGTTCTGTGTATGAGTGCAGGGAGTGTGTCTGAGAGCAGTGCTCTCACAATACACATGCCCCCTGCACACCAGAATTGCTGTTTGGCAATTTAAAATGAGCGAAAATGCTCATAACACTCCCAACCCATCAGGGTAAGAAATCTGGTCAAAGCCATAAGGGACAATCATCCCTACCAAGCCAAAAGTTGATAGAATAACAGATTTAGCATAAGCACATAGCGCAAACCTCTCAACCTGTCAGAGTAAGGAATGTGGACAAAGCCATAAGGGACAATCGTCCCACAAAGCACATCATTGTTGTCCTCACCCCTCTCTCAGGGGTTTGAGTGTCTAAATATACCTCCAAATTCAGTATATATGCACAACTGATGCTGTAGAAGAAATGGGCAGCTATGGACCTTCCCCACACCCTTCATGCACATCCCTAGCTATTTTCCCTACTATATTTCCCTCTTTGTGCCCCCTTTTCACCACTTTCCTATCAACCCTTTTTTCTTTTCTTTTAAAGAAATTAGCACATGGCTAAGCAGGAGTAAGCACTTTTAAGCAGCAGTAAGCGGATTTAAGCCTGTTTGCATGGGGGTAAGCAATGCCTACACCAGTTAAGCAATCTAGAAGCAAACTGAGTCTAAGAAAATGTAATTGGAAGTTAGCAGTGCTTACCTTTATGGAAACCCATGCAAACCTGCTTACAACTGCTTAAAAGTGCCTTAATCACTCTGTATCCAACTGCCCTTGTTCTGCCCAGCAACAAAATAAACAGCCTCTGCAAGGCTCGAACCCAGGACCCTGCACACAATACCCAAAGTGATTTACCACTAAGTCATGTCAGATATACATAACCCTCATGTTTTCACAAACATATCATCCAGCCCAGTCATTCAACAGTACACGGAATGTATTCCAACATGTAGATGCATGTGTGTGTGTGTGTGTGTGTGTGTGTGTGTGTGTGTGTGTGTGTGTATATATATATATATATATATATATATATATATATTAATATTTAAACAGATACAACATATCTATATATATATGTAGAAATAGATATATATGTCTACATCTATATGTCTAAATATATACAGCAAGTCATATATATGTAAACAGATATATATATCTATATAGGTATATACGGGCATAGTTATATATATGTAAGCAGATATTTTTATATATATGTATATATATATATATATATATATATATATATATATATATATATATATATATATGTATGTATATATATATATATATATATATATATATATATATATATATATGTATGTATATATATGGACATACATCTGTAGATAACAATGGGAACATAACAAAAACATATATGTCCACATGCACCGTTAATGGGGTTGAGTGGCCCCAAACAACATATGTCTTGTATGAATAGGTATACCCCCCACAGCCAAACACGTCTGCCCTATAATACACGACCAACTGTTGCAGAGCCTATAACCAGGACCTGACAACCTGACATGACATGGGCACAAGATGTTAACAGTACTCCATCCCATCTGTATGATGTCAGGCTGGTATCAGTAACACATCATGCAGTACAGTCTAGCTCCCATAGGGAATGTACAATGTGGAAGCTATCAACATCCCTATGATACATATACACAGACACATATATGCAGATACAGATATACATACATATATATATATATATATATATATATATATATATATATATATATATATATATATATATAAAGATATAGATGTAACTGCACATACACATGCAGAGATATGTATAGCAAGATACATATGTAGAAGGTACACATAATATGGAACAGCCACCATGCCTACAGTTAACACCTTAACAACTGGACACTGTATGAGCCACCCATACAAATGGCAATCATTGCCTGCAACATATACCCACAGAGAGGTCAAAGGATATAACACCACACACAGGTTTGCATAAATGGGAAAGGTTTACTTGTGTACTATTACAGTTGTATATGCCATGTCATATACCTGTTTAGACACTGACGTCCATATAAACAGAGTAATGCAGCTGTGAAACAGTTGTACTAATACAGTAGTCTGGAAAGCCTTACAAATGTTGCTGTACAGGCCAAGGCCTTCAAGTAGTATAATAGTAAAGACAGACTAGGCCACAGGATACCAAACAATCAACAGTAAATAATGCAGATGTATAGTTCAGCAGCCTCTAGCTATACTCTGTACACAATCCCTAGGGGTAAATACCTCAGTTGACACAATGGGATGTAGCTGTTACATAACAAGTCATAACTGACACCATCACAAACACAGTGACAAACATAACAGTCTGCATGTCAGGAGGCAGTAGGTCTGCATTTACCCAATTTATTTAATTAATTTAATGTTAGGTGAATTGTATGGTAATATACATCCAGATACCTTAAGGCAGCTTACCCCTGATACCCCCACATGTTCTAACAGCCTAGGTTAGTTATGGTGCACCCCCCAGACTCAATAATGCAGGGCCATATACCACTGTTACATACACTGGCCACTGGAGTGCATCAGGGCACACATGTATTGTGTAGGTGAAGCCCACACATATATGGCCCCAGCCCCACCATATGTGTGGGGGATACAACAGCAGTGGACTGATGGCAGGAATGGCAGCATGACATACTCACAGCCCACTACAGAACAACCCCTGACAGCACATCATATGTGCAAAGCCTGGTATGTAGGTGGAGGACAGAGGCTGGAACACAGACCCATATCTGGAAAACTGTTGTCATACACTAAGCAAGTCGCTGGTGTTACAGGATAGTCTGCAACATACCCTTAGTCGAGGATTTGAAGTTAGAAACATAAATGGATGTAGCCATGTACTGATAGCACTCAACACACACACTGCCAGTGAAATATCTGACAAAAGACATGTGTGGTGAACAGACACAACATAATAGGCACACCTCTGGCCATCAAAAGGATAGGCCCACAGTTGAGAGCTATGCAGACAGACTGCATTCCAAGGTAAACTAGTATGTATTCACAAACCCTGTATCACCAGTACTATACAATGCATACCACAACTCTATTCACACTCTGTCTGTAGTTCTGGAACCTCCTACAAATATGTGGCTGGCCTGAGTGTGCAGGTTCTCCTGTAAGAGTTATTGCTACCTGCTGTTTCTAACACTGATGCCCACACACAGGAAGGATGTCCATCACACAGGAAAGGTAAGGGGACCACACCCTAATGATGTAGGGATTTATAGTAGGTGGTTGCCATGACAGTGGTAAATGGAAGTACTGCACAGCAAGCTGCATGCAGGTAGCAAATGGAGGACACTGACTGGTGCAGAGGCCATCACCTGATCATGTGCATCACCTACTAAAGCCATGCTGCAATCTATTCAAAGCAGCTCAATCCATTTACTGGAGAGAGGCTGAGAGATAGAGAGAGAGAGAGAGAGAGAGAGACAAAAAAACAAACAAAAACAAAAGCCTAAGGCAAAGGCAAAGTAAAAGCCAAAGAAAAAAAACTATTATAACATCCAGCAAACCATCCAGAACAGACATCATTCCCACAACAGGAATGTGAAGTAAATATGCATGTAATTGAATGTAGTACCTGGTCCATAATAATGGGATAGGTGATGTGGAATCAGATGTTGTAATGATATTCAACTTAACAACTGTTATGGACAATAGTGTCTGTCATTGTGGGTAGTGGGCCATAGCTGTCAACTGTGAAGATCAGCACTGACTGACAGGATGTAAGCCATCATAGTATGTGTAGTGTAATGGGAAGTATGTATATTATGTGGCCAATAACTGGTGGTGGAAGTAATGCCATTATGATGGACACATGGGACCCACAGCCCACCACTTGCAGGATACTCAGGTTAATCTGTAATGTAGCATGCAGGAATGCCATAGGTGTGTAATAGGGTTACCTGCAATCTGGTCCTACATATACCCCCCCTAATGTCAGGCTGTGTCCAAATGTGGCACCTGTCTGTGTTGTAGCAAGGCAGAACAGTGCAGCTGTGCAGGAAGGTGTTGTGTGATTGTGAATCTGATGCCTGAATGTACCCCACATATAGGTATGTATATGTGTACATATGTACACATATATAATATATAAAGATATATATATATATATATATATATATATATATATATATATATATATATATATATATATATATATATATCAACAGGTATGTCCACAAATATACAGATACCCATGTGTAGACATATATATGAGCACATATATACAAGATCACATATATCTACACATATATAGATATATACCGATATGCACGTCTACATATATACAAACACACACACAAACATATATGTATGTAAATACATGTCCCCTATTGCTATATGCGAGGCAACAGCACGCATAACAATACACACATATATCTACAGGTGGCAGTGTGTGCAACATGGTCAGGTATGTCACGTTAATCCCTTGTTGGGACCACATTGCCCTTATCTATGAAGTATGGAATGGGAATATGGGGAAGTATGGCAGGTATAGTTGTGGAGGTGGTCAGGGTTGGTAGATATAGAGGACAGTCTACAGGAGTGGTATGTGACACATGTGGTGGGTAACACTATGGATGGCGTGTGTTGTCTGTGATGTGGATGCCCCATGAGCCCCAATATGGGCACAATGCGAACAAGCCTCCCACCCACTGCTACTCCCAACAGCAGTCCATGTCCTGAAGGTGCCTTGCTGGAGACTGAGCAGGAGGAGCATGTTAGCCCTGTGAATGTGTATTGGGTGCCTCAGAGTGATGTAGCACATCCCACATGTGTCTGTGTAGCCCATTATGGAACAGACCCTGGACCTGACCTCAGGGGACAGGAACATGTCTGTGTGTGTCTCCCAGGGGGGGACAACATCCCCTGGGTTGGGTTTACCTGATGGTATTGCTGGACCAGTACATGAGGAGGCCCCAGGTTGGGACACACATGTGATGTGGCCAGGTAACATGAGCAGATGGGTTTAGCGAGGTGGTTCTGCTGGCCAATACTACATATACATGTTATTGTGTCACTGTTATAGAACATATGTTGGTACCAATAGTCTACACAATATCGAAACATGTCCAACAGCATGCATAGATATCCCCAATAACACAGAATGTCAGATGTGCAGCAATCACAAAGCAGCCATACCACAGGCATATATGGAACCATAGTGGCCCTCACAATGGCATGCAGGTGAATAGTCTGTAACAGGCCAGCAATGATAGTGTCCACACAGGGAATATTGCTATAATCACATAGCAGAAAGTGTAGTACAATACAATATCTGTCCCACTAGTAGGTAAGCTGTAGCCATACCTAATGAGTTGTGTGTACAGTATGTTCAAGCTGATAAGGTGGGAGGGTGACAGAGACATGTAGTATGAACTGTGGTAACCTTGCTGTATGAGTTTCTCAGACCTGTTTCCATCTTTTTGTCTTTCAGCCAAGATGTCACATGCACGTTTGCCTACTTATTCAGCAGCTGAAACTGAAGTGCTCATCGCATATCTAATCCAGCACTACCCAGTGCTATTTGGCAGGGCTGCCCATGACCAGCAGGAGTGGACTGCCCTGTGGAACTATCTAGTCCACAGGGTCAATGATGTCGGACTGCACAACTGCAGTTATGAGCAGGTCTGGCATCATTGTACTGACCTGCTTCTCAATGCCCATCGGCGTGCTGCTGAAGTCCAAGGGGATCACCTCGCCACAGGGGGGGGCCATGCCATCCACCCCTCCCGACACGTCTGGAGGAGCTCCTGGCCAGCCTCGTGGCACATGCCCATCCAGCCAGCCACTGACTACTGGAGACCTTTGTGGAGGTGGGTGTCACCCACACACCAGCCGAGGAGCATGCAGGTAAGGTCACATGGCACATCAGTAGACCACTGTTCAGTATACATCTGCATCGGTACGGGCAGATCATGCATATCTGACATTTCATAGATATATTGTGTTGCTGCATAGTAGTGATAAACAGATGTCCAGATGTGGTAGTATTATGGAAATGTACTGTTGATGTATTGTATTACTGCACCCACCCTGTAGCACTGGCACACGTGTGGCCACTGTCATTGCATCTCTCACCCTCTTATGTAGGTTCCTCCAGGATACGACCAAGGCAGCAGCCTGTAGCTGGTGAGTATGGCTTATGCAGATGCTTGCCAACACAACGGGCTGTAATGGCGATGGTATATTCCATGCACACATCTAACACACCTACCCAGAATGCATGCTGTACATGTGCATGTATTGTTGGTGTGAAATGCATGGCATCACAGGAGTGACCATGATGAGGTATTAGAAGGGTATGTCAGACACCTGCATAATACCTAACATCCTGTCATTGTGGAATGTGTCCACAGGGAGTAACATAATTGTAGGAGACATGGCCTACAGTAAGGACATGTTTGGAACAACACCCATATACAGTGCAACACCAATGTATATACCTGTAGGACAATGGCAACTGCTGCAGAGATACACTATGGCATATGCCATTACAGTAGTCCACATTATCAGCTGGGACTAGGCTGTAACATGTGGTGTTCAGTGTATGGGAAACTGCAAAGTGACACACATGTATAGTGCATACTTGTTATGCATTTGCAAAAAGGCTGAAGGAGGGGGTTGTCAGCATGACACACCAGTGCACTGCAGCAGGGATCCTAAGGATGCTAAGAATGGCAGTATCTGCACATAGTCAGGTTCAGAACCTGTGGCAGATGTAACCCTACCCCCACAGCAATAGTGATGGCAGTGTGTGAACACCAATGGATGTGCACATGAGTAGACCTTGCAATCATGCAGAGTAGGGGGACATGTGTAGGGCAGACTGAACATACACTGGCAATTGCAGATGGCCCACTCTGGTATACCCCTGCCAGGAGTAGTGACTGCTGTAGTACACACAAGATGTGCATCAAACCGTCATAGCACACATATGCCCACACAGAGTTTAAGCATCGCAGTCAGCGTCCACACACCTAACACATGCTGTAAACACTGCATGTGAAAGTACAGGACATATGTCACATATTGGGCTCATGTACTGTTAAGATATGCAGTGATGTGGTCCCAATGCAGATCACGGATGGGTGTGACATATCAGGAAGGGTGTGTACACCCCCCATAGCCATGGTATGCTCTGATGGTTGTTAGTGTAAGAGTATTGGATTGGTCATACATGGTCCGCTGATGTTGAGAGCTGTAAATCAGGCATTAGGCATTCACCAATGACAACTGTCCACATATCATCCCAGGTATGTGTTGCTGAAAAAAATAGGGGCTGTGAGCATTAAAGCTGACATAACTGACACAGTACTGCACATTCCACAATGGGTTGTACACCTGTGATGTGTGGTGCACAGTACATGGCAGGGTGCAGGACATGTGCACAGCAATACTGTGTACATGGGTGCAGTGGTATCCAGGGGAAGGGGCATCACCTAATGACACAGCACATGCATCACACACATGTATACTGTTGCTAGCATGGATTCACTATAGCTGAACTGCACGCTGTTCTGTACCATATGTTCTGCATGTTGACAGATGGGTAATAGGACTATGTGTACTATCATTGTGCAACCTCACCTGTATGTGTGTGTGTGTGTGTGTGTGTGTGTGTGTGTGTGTGTGTGTGTGTGTGTGTGCATCCTGGTGTTTAGTTAGTTTGTCTGCAGGGTCACTCTGGTGAAGTGATGCATGTAGGATGCGTGTGTGCATGTGTGTGTTTGTGTGGGTAACCATGTATGCACATGTGAGATTGTGGGGTGTTCATACAGCTGTACCTCCCTTTGGGACCGTGCAGTACATGAACATGGACTGCCACATTACACACCAGGAATACTTGTCATGTGTGTAATCACAGGACAGCTGGTAGTATAATATGGTCTGTAGCATGGAACAGGCATTGAGAGGGAAGGTAGACACAAGGTACACCCTTAATATCGCATTCAGCAGGGCGGTCACATACAACCCACTTATGCAAAACTACAGATGCATTGGGGAAGTACTAGTCAACACCAGGGAGTGTCTCCATATATTACAGTTGTCACATGATAGGCTGAATGAGCAGCATATCTGGCATGTACTGAGCATTACATACACATGTCACACCAGTGAGTGATATTATGTATAGAACATAGTATTGCACACATATAGGGGCCATGCTCATGATGTCCAAACATACAAAGAGTATATACCGAATGACAGCAGTGAGGCCATGTAAAACCACTACACACAGGTCAGGCAGGTAATGTAGTAAGAGGTCTTGTGGTGTGTCCGCTTGTGTAGGCATTTAGAGAAATTATATGTTAAGGAGTGGTATCAATGTGTGTATGTTAACAAGTGTGATGTAGGATGGGGTACCGCATGCACATATACGTGGGACTGTCTGTACAGCCATGGACAGGTAGGTATTACGGATGTGTGTGTGTTTGTGTGTGTGTGTGTGTGTGTGTGTGTGTGTGTGTGTGTGTGTGTGTGTGTGTGTGTGTGTGTGTGTATATATACTGTTAGACAATGCTGTACAGGTTTTAAAGTGTGTTTATTGTTTTCCCCCACAGGTGGCAAGGTGGGTCAGGGTCCCTCCTGCATGCAATCTGATGTTGGTGTACATACAGACACCGAAGATGATGATAGTACTGCTAAGGCACAGGTGGGTTTGTCAGGGGCCGAAAACATTTGACATCCCCCTTTTAGCTACCCCAGCCCATCACACAGTTTCAGTGCCTGCACATACCCCATCACCAGTGGCCATAGCGGAGGGACTGCTGGCATTTGGTGGCAGTGCACAGGACAGTGTGGTAACCATGCCTACTATGTCCGATCACAGCAAGCATAGCTGGATGTCGGGCAGGGCACCACATAGATGGATGTCCCAGGGGACTCGTGGTAGAGCCGCTGGACATCATGCTCCTGGCATAGGCAACATAGCTGGTACCAGCAGGCGCATGTTTCAGGCTGTCATGGCAGTGCAGGCACGTATGGAACATTAGACCAGACAGGGCCTGAGGCTGTAGAGGGCTGCTCTCACATCTGTAAGTAACAACCTCTGTGAACTGTCGGGTGCCATCTGTGCTTATACCAAGCTCAAGGATAGATGGCATGGTGAGATGATGGCCCTCATCGGCCGTGATGTGTTCGTGCTTCAAATTGTGGTGGGGATGCGGTGATGTCTGCATGGACATGGGCCAGCAACACCAACAGCAGGCAGTCAACGTGGATGTGCTGGGACACCACGGGGCTCCCGTAGTGGCAGTAGCAGCCCCAGCAGTGCAGGGGTGTGCTGTCTATACCACACCACAGCAGGCCACGTGCACGTGGTCCTGGCAAGTTCCAGAAGGGACCTGGTACCAACGGACATTTGTCATCATCAGGTGAGAGTAGCACATTGAGGCCTGTACCTGGATGTGCCCATGGAACTGCTGGCAGGCACAGTCTATGTGTCTATGGCTGGAGGCAGTGAACTGCATACCCTGCCAGGTAAGGTCTGCAGCTGTCCATAAACACCTGTGTAGGGCAGCCACATGGCAAATCTGTGTGCATGCATACCCAAACACTATGCAAACACACCTAGGGCAACCCCATACCTACGCACGCCACATCCACCTCACACAGCTCACCACAGTACACCCCTCTCCCACACACATGGTGTCAAATGTATGGCCCACCCTCGGCCTCTGGAAAACCAACATCATACCCTGTGCATATGATGATACCTGTGCCACATCCCTGTCATCCATACCATCAATACAGGGACACGCTGATATGGTTCTGATGCACAAGGTGACTGTACTACAGTGTACCATAGTACTGCAGTGTAACATGTTGTAGGGAGTAAAGTGCAATGCATATATGGCAGGTAGTGTAGCTGTCCAGCAATGATGCCTTATAGCTCTTAGTAACACTGGTTGGTTGTGGTCTGTATAATGTTATCCATTTATGTTGTAGATGTACATGTGTCAGCACAAGGATAACCTGAGCATATGATGATACCTGTGCCACATCCCTGTCATCCATATTATCAGTGCAGGGACAGGCTGATATGGTTCTGATGCACATGGTGACTGTACTACAGTGTACCACAGTAATGCAGTGTAACATGTTGTAAGGAGTATAGGTTCATAGGTTCATAGGTTCATACTAGGCTATCTGCCCAAGGGCATTTATAAGCCTAGCCCATAGTTATTTGGCTTTCGCCACCCCTTTAGTTTGAATAAAACTATGCCTATTATTTTGCTGTGCCTCTGTCAAGCAGTGACACTGAAGTAATCCCTGGGGTATATCTGCGATCCCCCATCCATTGGTCAAGATTCCTCTTGAACAAGGCCAGCGAGGTGCTCTGCCTCACATGTACCGGGATTTTGTTCCACAGCATAGGGAGTCTCTGGGTGATGAATCTGTCCCTCCAGCATGTTCTATTAATAACCGTGTCAAGGTTTAAGTCTCCCGCCCTTGTGGTTCTGAGGGATCTAGATTTTTGAGGTGAAGCATATTCATCAAATCAGGGTTTGACATGGCCTTATATGTCAGGCACAGGTCACCTCTGAGCAAGCGGTATGAGACTGAATAGAGCTGGAGTTCTTTCAGTCGGGCAGCATAAGACATATTTTGAGACCCTTTATCCTTTTGGTGAGGAACTTTTGGGGCCTTTCCAGCTGCTGCAGGTGTCTGGTCAGATACATTCCGAATGGGGCATTGTACTCAATCATAGGTCTAATGAGTGATGAGTACAGGGGGGCGATGACCTCCCTTGATCTAGATGTGAATCCTTTCATGATCAGGTGGGCAATGTAGAAGGTTTTCCTAACTACTTTAGCAACATGAGTGTCAAACAAAAGGCTACTGTCAACCTGGGTCCCCAGATCCCTGATGACTTCTTCTGTGCTCAGTGGATTGCCACCTATATGGTAGCTAGGGGTAACCTTGTTTTTCCCGAAGGGTATGACTATGCATTTCTTGGCATTTAACTTTAGGCCATGGCTCTGGCACCAGTTATCCGTTTCTGTGAGGCCCTTCTGAAGGATATCTGTGTCAGATGTGTTTTCGACTATGGCGCCAGTTTGCAGTCATCTGCAAACTTTGTCAGCCATAACCCTCCTGTGTTTGCTTGTACTTCAGAAAAGTAGATGCCGAACAAGAGTGGACCCAGGACTGAGGTGGGACACCACTTGTGACAGGCTTTGAGTCTGACATGGCTCCAGCAACTCTGACCCTGTGGGTTCTGTCACTTAGCCAGTTTGCAACCCATCTTGTGATGTATGGGTTTACATTCAAGCTGATGAGTTTTTGATGATACCTGAGTGGGGTATTGTGTCAAGGCCTTTGCCAGGTCAAGGTAGGCTGTATGGACTGCCTTTCCTCATCAATGGCCTTAGTGACTGTCTCGAAAAAGTCAACCAAGTTTAAAAGGCATGATCTGCCTTTGACAAAGCCAAACTGGGTTGGATCCAAAGTCTGCAAGTTCCCTATGTCTTTATTTATGAGTTCCATTATGATCCTCTCCATGGCTTTGCAGATAAGGCTTGTCAAGCTAATGGGACGGTAATTTCCAGGGTCGGTGGAGGCACCGCCTTGTGAAGTGGGACCACAGTCGCCGGCGCCACTCCTTGGCACGTATCCTGAGGTGAGGCTAAGATTAAACAGCTGTCCTAACTGCGGGTTTAATTCCTCATTGAGTTCATGGAGCACACAGCCGGGACACCATCCGTCCCATGGATGCTGTGTTTTTGCTTTGGAGAGAGCAGTTCTCACCTGGGCTGGAGATGTTTGGGGGCTACAATCCTCTGGTATAGATATCTCTCCTTTGGGGGAGGGGGAGAAGTTTGCACTGAACCTGTCAGCCAGTATGTTGGCAATGTGTGTAGGTTCAGTAATCTTCACATCATTTTGAACTAATTCTGAGCATATCTGGGAGTTTCCTCCTAGGTTTCTAACATAGCTAAAGAAGGTCTTATGATTGTCTTTTGAATCCTTGGCGATTTTTCTCTCAAAATTTGCCTTGGATGATTTTATGAGAGTTCTTAGTTTTTTACTTATAATGATCAAAGGTGTCTTACCTTTCAAGGATTTTGCTCTATCTTGTAGTAGCTTCCTCCTTTTGTTGTAGAGCTTGTTTATGGCTGGGGTCCACCTGACTGGACGCTTGCCTTTGGTACAAAGAGTCTTAGTTTTGTTTGGGATTGCCTGATCCATGCAGTCCTGTAGGTGCTGGTAGAAGGCATTTGTAAGTGATTCAGCGGTTTGAGTAATGTTTACCACTGGCTCAGGGGCCTTAAAGGAGACCACACTAGTTTTAGAAGTGTGAAGTCGGCTTTGAGAAGTTTTTCACTGTGGTCTTTTTGTTTCAGGTGGGGGATGAGGACCTCCAGTGAGATTAGTTTATGATCTGATCTCACCAGTGAGGGGTATACTTCCGGTGTTGAACATTGTGATACCATGTTCGTGATGATGAGATCAAGTATGTTTTCTCCTCTTGTGGGGATGGTGACTAGTTGTTCCATGGCATTTGAGTTTATGAACTCCAGGAACCTTTGGGCTAGAGTGTTTGGGCTTGAGTAGTGTTCCCAGTCTATATTAGGGTAGTTGAAGTCACCTAGTATGATGGTGTTTGGAGATACATTTATCCCCTCCATTGTTTTCAGGAAGGCCATGTGAGGTTCCTATAGTGTAATGCATACATGGCAGGTAGTATAGCCATCCAGCAACAATTCATTATAGCTGTTAGTAACCCTGATTGATTGCAGTCCCTATAATGTTATCCATTTGTGTTGTAGCTGTACATGTGTCAACACGAGGATGGTCTGCAGTCATATTCGACAATGGGTTATGTCACTGCGGTGACACCATGGCTGTGACATATCTGGGTACAGTTGAACACATGTCACAGGTTACTCAAAAGGTTATTGCCTGTGCCACATGGACAGGTGACCTGCTGAGGTGTGTATACCCTGCAACCTGATGTAGACCCATCCACATGCATGCATACTGTTACTTGGCAACACTGGGACTAGACCCCTACCTAGCTATGTAGTGATACTGAGGTGTGTGGCTTACATTGCACACACCACACAGCGTTTAGGGTGAGGTGTGTCCCAGGTTACATGTTACATGCAGAACATTCCCAGACATGTACAGTTTGTTAATTTGGGATGTAATGGGTGTATTTGGATAATACATAGTGTGACATACCATCATATACACATTAACATACATATAACAGCCAGACTCACATCCAAGATACCAGGGCCTATCGCTGTTCACTAACTTGACCGTGTGTCCAGTGTGTTACAGGTAGGCTGCACACATCACATGCATAACTAGCTTGGATTGTGGTAACACTTACCTGTATGGTTAATGGTGACAGTCGTAACCATAATGTGGTACATGGGACATATACTGGGTGTACCTTGGTGTAATGACAGTGTACACAGCACCCACATCCTCCAGTGGATATTGTACTCCCTGAAACCCATGATGACACTCTGCCATACCCACCATCACACATTGGCCGCGACTGAAATACAACCTATAGTATACCCTAACAGTGGTACTACAGGGATATGCATCTCATGCACATGCCACACGTGTAGTAGGATGTTGCATTATCATGCCTCACCTATGAGCAGCAGCAACACTATCTGTACTACTGTGTGGCAATGGGTATTGTAATAGGAGTATGTGGCCTCAGAATGCTGTACCTTACAGATATATGGACATGCACAACTACACACACATGCCAGAACACACTGGGTATCCCATGCCTATCAACCCATTTGTAAAACAATGTTGTGTTGGTACTGCAGGGCTCATGTAGCTGGTATGGGGGGAGCTTAACAGGGTACATGTAATGTCCCATACAGCAGCAGCCAGAACTGACTATGGTAATGGGTGTTGCATTGGTTGTGAAGGCCCTCATGGAATTCCCAAGTACAGGTGTGCTAACGCACAGACACTGCTATACTCAGTCATGCACACATACACATGTGTCAGTACAGGGGTGCATCACTGCAGGTGGTCATAGCTGTGTACCTAGCTGTTGTCCAAGGGGAGATGGGTTGTGTAGGGGTTGTGTGTACAGTGGTATCCTGCCACCTGCCAGGTGGCAGTGGGCAATCTATTGGCAAACACTACTGTCATGACCCTCAGGGTGAGAATGAGATGCATCAGACAATTCTCCAGGTGCCTTCTGCACATGGCCATTGAGGTGATCAAGTTGACATGTATGCAACATGCATTACAGCACATGGTTAGTGTCAGTGATGGTGACCTGTACCCAAGCATGTTTGGTTGGCTGTGGTAGTGTAGTGGAGGTACCCGTGGCATGTGGTGTGTACAGGGTGACATCTCCTATATGTGCCATATCTTACACAGCTGGGCAGACATGTCAGTGTCAATCAAGCTTAGGTTGCCTGTACATATCCCAGCTGGATACCTGCCATCTGTACATCTGTACAGGGACTGACAGTCATCAGCTTGGTAAGTAGCTATGCAGTAGCATGAGTGTGTTGACAGATAGACGTCTGACAACAATATGTATGCCATAACTACATGTCAGATGACCTCACTAACATGTGCTCTACAGACGGTAGTCTACAGTTACATTCCACATGATGGATCATTACCCAGTAAGGGGTATATACTGTGACACAGCTCACACACCAGGGATACAACAGGGAGGCCTCAGTGTCCAGCTATGCCTGCAGGTGTGCCTCTTGTCAGTACTACATTTAGCACTCTGCTCTTGCCTGGGTTAGCACTGTCAACAGTAGTACTGCCATGATACACTACATGCCAGTGTGACAGCACGTACCCTGGGCTACTACACCTGTATGTAACACATTCACATGGATAACAGTGCTGTACAGGCCTCATATATGTCTGTGTCCCACACATGACACTCACACCCCTTACTACTGTAATGACAGCACATAGGTGCATGTATTGTACATGGCATTACATACACTTATTACAGATTATCAGACTGGGTGGTGTGTCCTGCTTACCAGGGCTAAGCCATGCTTAGCAAATATCAACATTGCTGCAATATAACAGCTAAGCTGATTTGCACATTAGTAAGCGATGCCTACACTGTGTAAGTGCCCATACGTTTACCCATAGCTCAGCCCTGCTTAGCTTCACGGAAAACCACACAAACCCACTTAAAGCAGCTCAAAACCACCTTAACTACTTTATATCTGACAGCCCTTGTTCTGCCCAGCAACAACATGAACAGCCCTTGCAGGTCTTGAACCCAGGATCCTGTACACTGAAGTCACAACATTTAACCACTACGCCATGTCCACTGTGAAGACAGCTGTTGTTTTACCAATATAGCTGTAACTACACATATTGAGTAGTATTGAACAATTGCCTTTAGTTCCTAAATTGTGTAGTCCTTGTTAGTAATATGACTGTTGCATCACATAAGTTGTTTTATCATAATGTGCACATAGCAGATACATACGGTGAGATACATCTGGGCAGGTATACACAACCGTGAGGTTTACTCATGACAGGAATATGGTTGTATACATATAATAGGTCTATATATGTCTACATGTACATACCCATGTATACTCATACATATGTCTGTATACACATTTGTATAGTGTTACATGTATATGGCCATGTGTACATCTCTTCTTATGTACACACACACACACACACATATATATATATATATATATATATATATATATATATATATATATATATATATATGTATATATAGATATATGTATATATAGATATATGTATATGTATATATAGATATATGTCTATATAGCTATATATGTATGCACATCCTATGTTTACAGATATGCCTAGTTATGTTGGTATGTATGTAGATATCTATAACTATATGTGCATATATATCTATTCTGATATACCTACTACTGTCAATATATATGTAGATATCCATACGTATATGTGCATATGTATCTCTATCTGTATATGTGTAGACATATATTGCTCTTTATATGTATATATCTGGGTGTTTATATATATATATATATGTTGTTGTTGTTGTGTTGTGTCTTTCGGCTTTTCCCCGTTAGGGGTCGCTACAGCGGAACTCTGGTTCGCTAATGATTGGCAGTAGATTTTTATGTGCCAAGTTGCCAGCCCGGACGTACAACCTTCAACGAAGGTACTCCCATTCACGCATGTCTCCACACAGAAGACGCTCTAGCTGAGAATCGAACAGGACAACGTCTTACTGTGAGGCGACAACACTACCGCAGCACCACCACCACAGTTACATATATATATATATATATATATATATATATATATATATATATATATATATATATATATATATATATATATATGTGTGTGTGTACATATGCATATCCATCTATATATGTCAATATGTATACATGTATATATCTATATAGATATCCGAATAATTATATATACATATATTTCACCATATGTCCTGAGCATGGAGTGTAGCCCTACCTCAGCCCCTATAGTCCCAACTTCATAGTGCAAGGGGGTGTCAGGTGTGTATAGCAGGTATATTTGTAGACTCTTGCTACTGTAGTAGGGATTGTCTTCACAGAAATGGTGTGTGTGGGAGGTCACATCTGCTTTTAACATGTGCGCCATTGGCTACTGACAGACATCCTAAGGACATCATAGTACAGTACCACTGCTAGCATGTAATGCTCCTGTGGTCTACAGCAGAGATATTAGCCAATATATGTGGACATTCTGACACACTCTGGTCAGTCCAGAGGTATACACAGAACCGCTTAGTGCAAGACATGTGGACTAAGCCTGACAATGTGGATTTTAACAGCCATGTAGATGGGTATAACACATAACGACTGGTGTACATTTGCCTCCAAAGGTTATGCATTCACACACCCCTCTCTGTCCTGACACATAATAACCGCTGGTACAGAGATGCCATGGCCACATACTACCCACTAGATATTGAAATACATCTGTACTTCATCCCACTGCTCTGTATGACATACATGACTGTTAAGGGAGGCCAGGCAGCAGTATATCTGGCAAGTATCTGGACATGACATCTCACTGGGTAAGTACACTAAGCTGCTAGGCATGTAACAAAGCACTGTGCAGGCTGCAAGCAGACTGGCTAAACACTGGCCTACATTTCCTATGGGGGAATGAACATGTACCTGCATATATAGCAGGCTCTACAGGCATGTCACAGCACACAGCACGATACATCAGTGTGAAAGTGCATAACCACAACCAGTGTGAACACAGCCACAGCCATGTATGGCAAGCTAGCGTAATATTACAGTATGTGGACTATCTGTTCAACACCATCCTCATATGTGCCACTCACACACTAACCCTACATATACTGTGCTGCTACACACTATGGTCCAATGCCTGTCTGTGGTACGAACATGTGTGTGTATGGCCCTACAAACTTGTAAGCCGATAGGGTAACATACAGTGGAGCAGCATGTAACATCAGATAGAACGGGACCAAGAACAATGGCATCTACCATAGTCTGTACACAGGCCAAAGTACCTATTAACAATACACACACTGTCAACATTCACCATAAGTACACAGACCTCAGTACTGTACACACAACCACAGAATGTCTAGGTTATGTCATCAAATATAACCCCTACTATACATAACATGTGTAGCAGTCTGATATCTCACTGGCTTGTTATCAGATATGATGTCACTAACTATGATATACAGCACATATGCACTTCTTACTGCATGACATATGTACAAAGGTTGACAGAGTTGTGGCTGGAGGCACATACACAGGGCCAATATTGACATGTTGCTGTGATAACCTCATACATTTACTGTTGTAACAGGGTTTGTTGCAACATATGTCCTATGACGGATATGAAGTCAGTAACTCTCACGGCTGTCACCATCTACAGACTGCAATCCTCACACTACCTTCTGCAGTTCACAGATAGGTTCTCTGTGGGTAACACATGAAACAAAAGGCAGCACACACTGCCCAGTCTGCAGATGACCCTACAGATGGGGTTTCCTCATAAACATAGCACTGACATGGCAGGTATTAAAACATATAGGACATCCATATCCACACACACCCTGTTAAACCAACATTACTCCAAATGCAGTATAGCAGCACTTACAGTCTGTAGTCAGGTCAGGCACATCCTCCTCTTCTGTGTTGCCCTGTTTCCACAGTGTATGTTGTTAGAGGTAAATCCCCAATTCATCTGAAATGCTGTTTGCCAAACAACAGAACGAGTTCCTGCTCACAGTGAATGAAAAGGCCCAACACCAACATGATGTTCCTAGATATTGGAGTGTGTTTCCATGCAATTGGCAATGGGAATGTTACCACAGCTGTTCCACATGCAATCAGCTAGAGGAGGGCTGCAATTCATGCAAAGGCCAGCAGCTGATCATAAGCATCACTTAAAATACACATGCTGCTGCCTACGTAAAGCATGTGTAGGTCTCCACATCCTCCAGAGAAGGAGTGAGAGAGGCAGACAGAGGCAAAGAAAAGTCAGGGAGGGGTGGGAGAGTAAAACTTAAGCATGTTTGTGTCACACACCTACCAGCACAGGATATCAAACCCCTGATGACTATGTAGTGCTATCACATTTCTATACAGTTATTGGATGCATCACACTGGTTACATGTTGAGGAGCCCTCAAAATGTATATGTGATGGTGAATGACATCTGCAACAGGGATATGGTAGCTATACAGTAGGTGTAGTACATGTGTCTGTCTGCATGAACATGTGCCAGTATCAACACAGCCACAATCTCAGAGGGACGACACACATTGACACACCTGGCAGGGCCAGGAATACAACTCATCACTAGTAAGATTGCCACAACACATTACTGTGCAGGTATCACATGCACCACAGGAGTCATACAGAGGTTATATGGGCAAAGGGTATGTGGAGGTGTCTGACATCGGACAACATGCTTCAGTATGCCAGTGAGGGTTGTAGTGAGTGTGAATGTGATCATACACATCATACAACACACACACATACACACGCACACACACACACACACACACACACACACACACACACACACACACACACAGTGCCAGTACTGACATGCATGGGTGCATTGCTTCACGGGTGTGTAGTGGTCGACTGTGCCAGACAGCTATACAAGGCTAGGTGATGGGTATACCTTGGCATCAGGCCACATGACAATGATCTGCATTGTGGCTCAGGGGTGTAGTTTCTGGATTTTCCCACAGAGGTGGGTATTGTATTCACCATCCAGTCACCTGGGTGACAATACATGTGGGCAATGCTGAGCACTGCTTGCCATGTATGTGTTCCTTAGTCCAGGACATGGATGGTGTCTGGGATGTGCACACCTCCCACATGCATTTGCAGTGACATGTGGAACTGTACCTGGGGTGTCTGGCCCATGTTGTGTACACAGATTGTTATCATCAGATGTGCCAGCCCTGGCCTCATGTGGCGGGGACTATTAATGGACAGCAGGTTTACCCTGCACCTACATTGATAGCATGATACCAGCATTCCCTGGTGCCAGTGGCATCTGTCCACACATGGCATGTTTTTCAGGCATGGTATGTCCTTTGTGGGTCACATTTGATGGCACCACAGGTGTTGCAGGTGTCCAGTGGGGAACATGGGGAAGGTGCACTGTCGGCATGTATGTGCCTATTGGACAGATGGACAGGGTGCCATGCCCTCTGTAGGCCACTGCAATCACACCATGGTTACTATCAGTGGGCAATATGCAGGGTACTACCAACATAGTGGCTGTTGCCTAGGGAAGTGTGTGTGTATGAGACATGGGTTGAGAGTGTTCTCTGGATAATACTAGGGTTGCTAACTTTGTTTGCCTGGCCTTGATGTCACATATTGGGGTATGGATTTGCACCCCAGCCTCTCAGCTATTTCACATCTGTTATCCCTGTTTGGTGGACATGGTGACATATACTAGAGCCACCATATAAGAAATTTGCAAAACCCGTCCCACATTGAGTCCAGTTGTTACACACTCACATCCACCTCCACACAGGATACAAATTACAAACACAGAGACATACACCTGTCATGTCATATAGGATGCACCATGGAGATTACTGGAGTACTCTTCCCCCAAAGGTGTATTTCACAATGAATGACATCAGTAACAACACCTAGACACTGTTGCTCCATTGCAGAAAATCAAGGTTAGAACCTCTACAAACCCCTGGCTCAGTAAAGAAACCAAACAAATCCTCAAGTCCAGAGATACTGCCTGGCTTTACTATAAAAAAAACAAAGAAACACAAAGCCTAACTAAGTACCAAGAACTGCGCAACTGTGCAAAAAAATGCATTAGGCTGGACAAAAAATCCTACTACACAACATTACAAACTAAATACCAACACAACCCGCAAAAACTTTGGAAAAAATGTAAACCAGCTACTAAAAGCCACCCAAAAGGCTACCTCCAAACCAACCACCCCTGACACTAAAGTTCCCATCGAAACACAATTCATCTCCCACTTTGTGAATTCAATTCTATCCTTAGTATCACAGGACAGTTCCTTCCTCACTATCCCCCCAACACAAATAACACTAATACAAGCTGTACCCTCAAAACAGTTTCCACCACTTCAATCAAAAGCATGCTCTCCAAACTAAAAACCTCATCAACAACAGCCGACGTGGGACTCCTATAGTTATGGGCAGCTGAGGAGAGAGAGAATTTTCCTATTTCACAGCTTGGTACCTGTCAGTTAAGTAGCTTTGGAACCAGGTAAGAGTGGAATTTGATAGATAATATTGGTTTAGTTTGTTCAGCAGGATTTGGTGTGAGACTGTGTC
This sequence comes from Protopterus annectens, assembly GCF_019279795.1. Lineage (NCBI taxonomy): Eukaryota > Metazoa > Chordata > Ceratodontiformes > Protopteridae > Protopterus > Protopterus annectens. The sequence goes on from NC_056733.1 coordinate 1,150,707,813, forward strand.
AAATGCTTTGGACATATCCAAAAAAGAGTTGACACTTGTAGGCCTTCATTTTTGAGATGGTTTACTGTGTCTGTGAAGCAGAGGAGGGCTGTAGTGGTACTATGGGCAGGTCTGAAACCATGCTGAGTAGGTGACAGGATGTTGCTGTCTAGGAGATAGTTTAGCATCTGGGTATGGATGCATTTTTCTAGGATTTTGGCCAGAGGGAGAGTAAAGCAATGGGTCTGTAGTTATTTAGTTCAGTGGAGGTCCTGCCTTTATGTATGGGTGCAACATGGGATATTTTCCAGAGTTTGGGCACATAGTTTTCAACAATTGATCTGTTTATGAGAGTGGAGACTGGGATAGCAATAGCATCTGCTGTGAGTTTCAAGAAATAGCTGAGGAGTAAGGGTTCTATCTTAGGAAAACTACTATTCACAGTCTTCACAAATGACCTCCATACCTCCACACAGCATGCATCTATAATTCAGTATGCAGATGACACTACCTTAATCTGTGCTGCACAAAACATTCCTACCCTCTTGCAAACAACTCAACTAGCATTCTCTGACATTGAAAACTACCTTACCAAAGCCCAACTTATCCTCAATCCAAAGAAAACTCAGCGTATGATTATAACCAGTTCTAACAAAAACACTAACAGTCAATTCACTATCTACTCCACAAATGCTACTCCAATTGCTCCAGTGGCACAAGCTAAGCTATTGGGAATAACCATAGACTCCCACCTAAAATTTGATAGTCATCTCAACTTAACTATTAAAAAAGTACATGCCAAACTGGGGTCACTCTACCATATCAAACCATTTCTTACCAACAACACAAGATCAGCCATTACTCGCTCCCAACTTCGATCCACCCTACTCTATGCATCTCCCATTCTGACTAATCTCAACAAAACTGAACTAAGCAAAATGGAAGCCTGCTATAACAGAATTGCCCGCTTTGCTGAAAATTGCTCATATAGAACTCATCACTGTACTACTTTGAGACAGCTCCACTGGCTTGAACTGCCCAACCTCCTAACCTACAATCAGCTCCTCTGTCATTCTATCTATTACCTCCCCAATAAGTGTCCTGCCCTCAAAAACCTAGTACATCACTCAGCCAAAAAGCCTCTTAGATCATCAAGCAAACTACTACTAGAAGTCAACAACAGCTACAATAGCTTTGGAGATGCACTATATAGTAGTTCAGTGGCTAAAAAATGGAACTCTGTCCCTACTAGCATTCAAAACACATAATCCAAAGCCTCCTTTAAAGACCTCATCAGGCAACATCTCAAGCAAAGTTGGCAGTGCCATGACTGCTCCCCAGGCTAGTGAAAGCAGATAACATATACATACTAAATCTAGAGCACTTGATAATAGTTTTCAATCTTACTTACAAACACTGGCTAATCTACAATGTATGTATTGTACCTGTGTACTATGTATGTATTCTACCTATGTTCCAGATTTTAGCTGTACACCACAAATCTATTAATTATCTTTATTTTTAAAAATAATATTTTTTTGTTTGTTCTCTCCACTGCAACTGTTTATGTGCCGCATACCACTGTAAAAACATGTCTCTTGTAAGTTGTGTATATATTGATCATGTCTAAATAACTAAATGTGTCTGTAATTTTTCTTTGTGGAGCTTTTCTCCCTGGGCCTCTGCTGAAAAAGGGCCTTTTCGGCTAAGTCAGACACCCCCGGTTAACAAATGTAAAATAAAATAAATCAGCAGGATTGCCAAAGTAGGGCATTTGAATTGTAGTGAGTATGGCTAGCCTAAAATGCATTGCTCCCTACACAGACATAGAAACAAACACAAAACATCCACAACTGCCATGTGTGGGAATAGAATCCCTACCAGAGTTCTATATCACACTACAGCATAAAGCTGTTATAGGATGCACCATAGGGATTACTGGCATACTCCTTCCCCAAAGGTGTACTTTACAATGAATGACATCAGCAGGATTGCCAAAGTAGGGCATTTGAATTGTAGTGAGTGTGGCTAGCCTAAAATGC
>NC_056733.1:1150725248-1150735248 GCF_019279795.1 Protopterus annectens
AAACTAGGGCCCTTTTCAAAGCAATTCTGCCTTGCAACAAAATAATAAGGTCTGTCAAAGTCTTGAACCCAGGGCCATGTAAACTACAATCAAAGCAATGTACCATTGCATCATTTGAGCCATATAACATAGTGATGACATTCCAAACATATCACGTAGAACAGTCATTCAACAGTACAGAAAGGAGTCTGTGGAATCAGTCAGGTACTCTATATATACATGTATATATGTATGGAGATGCATATTTGTGGACAAATCTATGCATTATATATATATATATATATATATATATATATATATATATATATATATATATATTCTTCTTCTTCTTCTTTCGGCTTTTCCCGGTTAGGGGTCGCCACAGCGGATCACCTTGTCCGCACATTGAATGGCAGTGGAGTTTTACGGTGTCGAGTTGCCAGCCCGCCCAACCTTCCACAGAAGGCACACTCACACACCTAGGGCCAATTTAGAGTGTCCAATCCACCTGCAGCATGTCTTTGGGATGTGGGACCGGAGCACCGGAGGAAACCCACGACCACAGGAGGACATGCAGACTCCGCACAGAAGGCACCCCAGCCGAGGATCGAACCGGAGAACCTCTTGCTGTGAGGCGGCAATGCTAACCACTGCACCACCGTGGCAGCCCTTATATATATATATATATATATATATATATATATATATATATATATATATATATATATATATATATATATATATATGTATAGATAGCTATATATATATATATATATATATATATATATATATATATGTATAGATAGCTATATATATATATATATAATATATATATATATATATATATATATATATATATATATATATATATATATATACACACACACACAGAGAGAGAGAGATACATCCACATGTATATCCACATAGATGCATAGATACATATGTATATACAGAAAGGTGACTACATACATACATATATATATATATATATATATATATATATATATATATATATATATATATATATATATATGCATATGTATTCATAAATATACAGAAATATATGACAGCTACAAACACATGCAAACTGAGGGTCATGCTGCTGCGCACTAGACATCTACATCTGAAAATGCACAACCTAGATATATTCCTTAAAATGGGGAACTATGCCAGCTGTACTGTAACAGAGACCTAGTTAAAGGCAGCAGGAAGCACCCCTGCACTCCCACCCTATGACCCATTCCACATCTCTTGGCTGCAGAACTGTGACTGAATCTCCAACAATGGTGGTTTTTCCATATTCATTAAGGAGCCACACACCTCCAGAGTGCTAGCCAACTTAGGCATTACAGATCCTGCAGGCATAGCTAACATTAGGTAGGACAGTGGTTCAGGTCATAGCCTGCTATAGGTCCCCAAACATGTCCCAACACTGACACTCCATCTCCTTAAACACCCTGGAGGATAATATTGTCCAATCTAACACTCACATACTGGTTGACTTCAACTACCCCACCATTAACTGGGAAAGCTACTCATGTACCACTGCACATGCCCTTCACATCGAACTGGTCCTTCCTAACATGGGTGACTGCTGCTCGACACCAATAGTCAACTCCCCCGTGTTATATCTGAACACAAATTAATCACCTTTGGAAATCCATGGGCCTCCCATGCCCCCCTCCACAGGTAACCACCACGAAAAGCCTTTTCAATGTGTAATATGCTCTCATAACAATAGAAGTGGCTAACCTCATGGCAGCTATGCAAATGGAGACTAGGTGCATGACAGCTGAATCAAACAAAATGCACTATGAACATGTACGCAAATGCATGAGTACTGCCATACCCACTACAATCAGGACCATCACTTCCAATAAAAGGAAGCTGATCTGGTGTTCCCCTGCCATACAGACACTGTACAACAGAAGTAGGGAACTGATATGGAATAACGTGAAGTCCCATGACTGGAAATCAACACTTATCACCCTCAACTGAAAGTTGAGATCCCTCATCAAATACTACAAAGTTAGCTGTGAGAATAGAACTGGAGCACATAGTGAAGACAACCACAAGGTCTCATGCAGTTATCTTAAAAATCTTCATGGCAATAGCAAGATTTGTTCTGAGCTACTAGACAATGGAACCTCCCAGACTGAGCCAACAAATACTGCCAATACACTGGCTGGCATCTTGAGTGTAAACATTACCCCTCACCCCCCCCAAAGGACCAATCACAATACCAGTACACTGCCAGGCACCCATGATTACTGCAGCACAGGTTAAAACACCACTGTTCAGGGCCAAGAATACAGCTTCTATGGGACCTGAGAATATCCCTGGCTGTGTTCTACATGAACTACAGAGTGACCTGGCACCTTACCTGTGTGCCCTGTTCAAGCACAGCCTCACCTCAGCTCACCTACTGAAGTGTACAATTCTACAATTGCCCCTCTCCACAAATGAGCTGTAACTACAGATCCTGGGAAATACCACCCCAACTGCCTAATATGTCTGTTATGCGAAGCTATGGAATGCATCATCATGCACCTAATAAACAGGGATATGGGAATCTGCAGACTCAGAATCCCACACAGTTTACCTTTGTGAAGTGTAGGTCATACCTGCTCATTCCACCTGGTCAACTTCTTGGTGTCAGTCACCTGAGCTGTGGATGAAGGCAAGGTGGCACATACAGCCTACATTGATTTGGCCAAAGCCTTTGATAACATTCTGCACTCACTAGCTAGGTGGGAACAGAGGCACAAACACAGGGGTAGATTAGACATACTGCTGTCATACATTGAGACAGTTGCAGATGTCACTGGGTTTGTTGTAACATCCTTTATGAGGAATATGATGTCAGTAATACCCATAGATGTGAGGATTTACTGACTGCATTCCCCCAGAGTCCACAACTGATTTACCAAGGACACCAACTGTCTGGCGAACACACAAAACTTAACAGGCAGACATGTGGCCAGTCTGTGGACAGCGTGCCAATGGAGAGGTATGTCAGAGACATATCACTGTGAGTCATGATGTCACACACTAAATGCATGTCTACACAAACCCTGTCAATCTATCAATCCACAACATGTATAACAGCACTGATGACATAGAATATGTTCACAAATCTGGGGATATGCCCCCATGTTGGTTGGGTGTCTCCACATGTCCTGTCCTGTGACATATTTCCACCCACCATGTGTGAATCTGTAGGCCACCACCTCTGTAATGTCCTTCACACAGGCAAGAAAATGAGGCAAAGTCCACATTAAGGAATGTCCCATACGTTTGGAACTAGCAGCAGTGTCCAGGCCCACAGCACAATACAATGTGGACACCTACATGATGGTATGGCCATAACAATACCTGACATCTGCATGTCTGTACAGAGGACAGCCAGTAAGTAGATAGCCAACAGGTTATGCATTAAGATGAATGTTTTGAAAGATACGCATCTGAAACTGAAAGGTATGCCATTTTACATGACAGCAGTCCTCAATGACATGTCCAAAAAACATAGCAGTCTACAGTTAATGTCAACACATCAGATCAATATCCAATAGGAGATACATATAAACATACAGCTCAAACAAGATACTCAGTACTCAGAGTCCAGCTTTGCATGCAGGGGTGTATGGTTCCAGTACTACAATCTGCAATCTACTCTTACCTGAAAAAGCACTGTTGAAAGTACTAATGTAATGATACAATATGTGTTAAACTATTTCTGTCAGCCAGTGTACTGTAGCTGGTGTAACATACAAGTGTGACTGCATACGACCTGGGATACTACCCATGTATGAAACAAATCTAATGAGAAAAGATTGTGGTATTACCCATGTATACCCAGGTGTCCCATACAGTATACACCCCTTGCAACTGTAATGACAGTACATAGAAGCATGTTATGTACAGGAAATGAAATACATTTATTAACTCATTACAGCCGAGTGACGTCTGCAGGCGTTTCTGCAGTAACCTCCTACTGCATCTCTAGGCATCAAATATTGCCTGTTCATATTTGCATTAATAATTCCAAAACCGTGTTACATACACGGTATCAGAAAATTTTATCTTGAAGCACACATGATGGGAAACACAATTGTATTGATAGATCACCTCTCTGTCAATGGGTATTTTTTAAAAATATAAGGTGATAACTTCATTTTTAAAATGCTGAAGCCACGCCCACTGGGAGTTAAAGGTAAACACTCAAAAAAGCTCTACTGGAGGGAATGAGTTAAAGATGTCATTACCCTGCTATTTTATCAGACTGGAATGTGATCACTGGTTACCAGGGTGGAGCTATGCTTAGCAGGTGTAAGCATTGCTGAAATGTAATGCTAAGCGGATTTGCGCACTGGTAAGCGAAGCCTACACGATGTAAGAACCTATTCGTTTAACTGTATGTTAACAGGGCCTACCAGCATGCAAACCCACTTAAAGCCGCTTTAAAGTGCCTTAATCACCCTGTTTCCATCAGCACTTGTTCTGACCAGAAACAAAATAAACAGCCCATACAGGTCTTGAACCCAGGACTCTATACACAACAGTCACAACACTTAACTACTAAGCCATTTGAGCTGCGAGGATATCTGTTGGTTTTTCATATATATCATTCAGTACACATACTGAATAGCAGTGAACAACTGCTTTGACTACTACAATTGTTTGGTACTTGTAAGTGAAAATAGTGTTGAATCAGTCATGTTCTTATTTTCTTATATGCAAATGTACACATTTCAGATTAATATGGTGGGATACATCTGAGAAGGTATATACAGCACTCATGTTTACACATAATATATATATATATATATATATATATATATATATATATATATATATATATATATATATATATATGCATATATTAATACACACACACACACACACACACATATATATATATATATATATATATATATATATATATATTGGTATATATTTCCATATCTCTCTCCCTCTCTCTCTCTCTCTCTCTCTATATATATATATATATATATATATATATATGGGTCCCCTCTCTCTCTCTCTCTCTATATATATATATATATATAAATATGGGTCCCCTATGAAATCCTGAATGCACAGAATCCCGACGCCCAAAATACCAAGACGAAAAGCTCGAAACTCCACATTACCGAAATGTTGAAAGCACGAAATTCAAAATTGTGAAACGAATACATACATACAGCACATGCACAAACATACATACACCCTCTGCCCATAACCAAACAAACCACCCTACACTAAAGATAAGCAGGGGGGCTTTGCCCCCCTGCACCCCCCCCATGAGGGGGGCTGTGCCCCCCACACCCCCTACTTTATTATTCTAACTCTAAGATTGCACAAACATATACACAAAGCAAACTCACACCCATACATTACAGTCCCTCACACACACACACACACACACACACAAACACATGCACACACATGCACACACACACACCACAGTCACAACACACACTTACACACACTAAAGCCCCTCACAAACACACTTGCACACACATACTTACCTGAACCGCAACACCAGAAGCATTAACTCAAAATCCTTTATAGGTTCATAGGTTCATAGGTAGGTACTAGGCTATCGGCCCAAGGGCCTATGTAAGCCTAGCCAGCAAGGTTCCATAGCTTAAGCCACCCAAGAAAGTTATTTTCCTGTGCCACTGTCCAGCAGAGACATAGAAGTGATCCCTGGGGTGTATTTCCTATTTCCCATCCACTCAAGATTTTTCTTGAAGAGTGCTAATGAAGAACTTTGCTTGACATAGATGGGTAGCTTGTGTAATACTAAAGAATGCAGTAAAAAGTTCCAATAATGCACAAAATCCAACTTCTTATATTTGTGAAGTGTAGGGCTAACATTACAAGTCAAATGGAAGTCCAATGAATTACAGAAAGTGCAAGAGGGGAATGGGGCACCATGTTATTATAATAAAAGGGGGCGGGTTAGCAGCATCAAATGACTACTTTAAGATGGTTAGACTCTGTTCACTTACAGAATTAGGAAGGACAGCAGTGCAACAGTAAAAGTAGGATGGTCAATTCCACCAGCCAAGCTGAGAGTAGTTATTGACATACAGGTTACTGAAATGAAGGTAAGAACCAACACAGTTAACTGTAATTCTGATGGTGCTTGAGCAACAAAGATTTGTGAGACAGAAAGGTTGATAAAATATTTCACCTAGCAGAACAACACTGCACTTAAGCCAACACTCTAATTTATCACAAAGGGTGAAGAAAGTACAGTTGTGTGCACTTACCATAAATGTAGATGTTCAAGTGTATTCACTGTTGCAGTCATCACACCTGGGTTATCCTGCTGGCAGGCCACCCCCAGTCGGCCCGAACTCCAAAGTCAAGGTCCAGCGACGGTTGCCGCCACCTCCTTCCCGACGCCAGTACATCAGGATTTAAAATTTTCCGCTTCTGGTCTTTCAGTAATGTGGGGTTTCGGGCTTGTCATCTCGGTATTTTGGGCGACGGGATTCTGTGCGTTCAGGATTTCATAGGGGACCTATATATATATATATATATATATATATATATATATATATATATATATATATTGGTATATATTTCCATCTCTCTCTCTCTCTATATATATATATATATATATATATATATATATATATATATATATAAAAATAATATATATATATATATATATATATATATATATATATGTATAACATATGCCCATGACATGTAGTGGAGTCATACCTCAGCACCATAACTCTCAACCTCTTAGTGCAAGGGAACGTAATGTATGTATTGCAGTTATAAATGTAGAATGTTGCTACAGTGACAGGGGTTGAGTCAATATACATGTTGTGAAGGAAGGCTCTTCTGAAACTGACATGTACATCATCATTTACTGACAGATATCATAAAATCATCATAGTGAAGTACCACACAAATGACAGTAATGATCCTGTGGAATACAGCAGAAATATGGACAATAAACATGGACAGTCTGAAATAATCTGGTCAGTCAAGAGGTATACACAGAACTCCTTAGTGCAAGAAATGTGGAACAATCCTGACAAAGGGAATGTTTAAAGCCATGAAAATGGGGATATGTCACACATACTGGACTAGATAAGCTCACACAGTTGATGCATTCACACCCTCCTGTCTGCCCTAACACATATTAACTGGAGGAGCAGAGATCCCAAGCCACATAGTTCCCACTAGTTAGTGACATACATCTTCACAGCAGCCCACTGCTTTGTCAGAAATACACAGCATGTATGGTGGCCAGGCAACAGTACATCTGACAAATATCTAGTCATAACATCACACTAGGTAAATACACTGAGCTGCTAGGCATGTCACCAAGCACTGTCTACACTACAGGCAGACTGCTGCAACACTAACCCAATTTACCTATGGGGGAATGCACATGTAATTGCAAATATAGCAGGCACTACAGGTGTGTAACAGCACAGAGTAACAGACACCATTGTGAAATTGCATACCCACAACCAATCTCAACACAGTCACATAATGGTAAGCCTAAGTGATAGTACAGCATATGGACTGTGTGAACAACAGTCACCATCATGTTTGCCACTCACACACTAACCCTACATATACTGGCCCAACTCACAGTGTAGTCTGATGCTTGACTGTGGTATGGGACATGTCTCAGTCTGGCCCTACAAATATATAGGCTGATAGGGTATCAGAAACTGGAGCAGCATGCAAATTCAGATAGAACAGGACCAAGAACACTGATATCTACCCCAGTCTGTACACAGGCCAAATAACATAATCACAATACATGGCTACATAATACAGACACTCTATCAACAATCACCAGAAGTACACATACCTCACTACTGTATAGACTACAACAGAATGTCCAGGCTTTGTCCTCAAATATTAGGCCTCCTATACATTACATGAGTGGCAGTCTGATATATCACTGGCTTGATATCAGGAATTATGTTAGTAAATAATGGTATACTGTACATATCCACTTCTTACTAGTAGCATGACATATGAACAAAGGTTGACAGACCTGGGGGATAGAGGCACAAACACAGGGCCAATGTTGACATATTGCAGTTATAAACTGAGAACAGTGCTGGTGTAACAGGGTTTGTTCTGACAGATCTCTTCTGAGGGAGATGAAGTCAGTAACACACATGGATGTTACCATTTACTGACTGCAATCATCAGAGTATGCTGCTGTATTTATAAAGACAGAAAATGTGTGAGTAACACACCAAATCTAAGACTGCAAACTCTGGCCAGTCTTCAGATAGTCCTACAGGTGAGAGTTTTCTCAACCACATAACACTGTCATGCCAGACTTTAAATCATGCAGAACAGCCATATCCACACAAACCCTGTTAAACCAACATTACTTCAAATGTAGAACAGCAATACTTACATTCTGTCCCCATGTCTGGAACATCCGCCTCCAGTTTGTTGGCCTGTCTCCACAGTGTTTGTTGTAACAGGTATTTCCAACTACCCTCTGTGATACTGTTTGTCACACACCCACATGAAGTCCTGCTCACAGTGAAGGAGAAAGGCCAACACCCACTTGCAGTGCTTACTTACAGGAGTGTGTTTCCATGCAATTGGCTATAGGAATGATACCACAGCGGTTCCACATGCAATTAGCAGGTGGAGGACTTCAATTTGTGCACAGGCCATCAGCTGATCATGAGCATTACCTACCAATGTCAAGCTTCTGCCTATGCGAAACAGATGCATTTTACCACATCTAACAGAGAGGGGAAGAGAGAGAGAGAGAGAGAGAGAGAGAGAGAGACAGAGGGAAAGAAAGAAAGGATGAGAGAAACAGTCACCAAAGCCGTAGACGAGGGTAAGGTGGTTCACACAGCCTATCTAGATCTTGCCAAGGCTTTCGACACCATCCCCCACTCTGGAATTATAAACTCACTAAACTATGTATAAATCCCTATGTCACAAGATGGGTTGCCAATTGGCTCTCTGACAGAACCCACACTGTGAAAGTAGCAGACTCCAAATCCAACTTCAGACCAGTGACAAGTGGAGTACCACAGGGTTCAGTCCTGGGTCCTCTCCTGTTTGGTATCTACTTCTCTGAAGTGCAGGCTAAAACATAAGGTCTTTGGCTAACAAAGTTTGCAGATGACTGCAAACTAGGAGCCATAATCGAAACTCCTAACGATGTGGACATCCTACAAAAGGGCCTCACTGAGACAGATGCCTGGTGTCAAAGCCATGGCCTCAAACTCAATGCCAGAAAGTGCATTGTTGGTAAAAACTCTGTACCCATGAACTACAACATAGGCGGTAGTATTCCTAACACCGAAAGTGTGATAAGAGACCTTGGGACACAGGTGGACAGTAGTCTCTCCTTTGATAATCACATTGCCACAGTAGTCACGAAATCCTTCTATGTGGCACACCTCATCACAAAAGGTTTCTCATCCAGAAAAAAAGAGGTCATTGTTCCCCTCTACTCATCACTCATTAGACCCATTATAGAGTACAATGCCCCTTTTGGTATGTACCTCACAAGACATCTACAACAACTGGAAAGGCCACAGAAATACCTCACACAGAGGATTACTGGCCTCAAACAGATGCCCTACGCAGACCATCTCAAAAAACTCCAGCTTTATTGGTCGCATATTGCCTACTCAGAGGTGATCTCTGCCTAACATACAAAGCTATGTCAAACCCAGAGCTGTTAGACATGCTCCACTTAAAAAAATCCCAATCCCTCTAAGCTATATGCTCTAGGGACCTAAACCTTGTCGCTACAATAAACAGAACATGCCGGAGGGATAGATTCCTGTCCCATAGACTTCCCATACTCTGGAATAAGCTACCTATCTATATCAAACAAAGCTCCTCATTAGCACTCTTCAAGAAAAATCTTGATGATTGGATGGGAAATAGGAAATTCACCCCGGGGATCATTTCTGTGGCTCTGCTCGACAGTGGCACAGGAAAATAATTTTCTTGGGTGGCAAAAGCCAGGATACCGTTTCGG